>NW_012267464.1:282117-282684 GCF_000151885.1 Dipodomys ordii
CCTTTGCTCTTACCAGGGATCCAGAGCATTTGCAGCCACAGGAGCTGAGAGAAGGACTTCATTTTTAGGAGTGAAATGAGGAGTCTTGACAGGTCAAGGCAAGTTCAGAGCTGAGCCTTTATTTCAGACTTAGAAAGGAAGGTCCTTCTTAGGGAGCAATATGCAAATAGCCAAGTGGGGCAACAGTGTGAGAAGAACCAAGGGGAGGGTAAGTCCTGCTCTTCTGAGAAAAGTGAGATCCCTTGGTAATAACCAATAAAAATCCATGATGCTTGCAGCACCGGGAAGAAGGACCTCACTGTGAAAGTATGGTTTTGAAGAGACATAGGCATCTACCACCCTAAATCAGCATCAGAGACCCAGTGACATGTAAGTTTATGTCTAACACAGTCTCTAGGAAGGAAGAGATTTGGGGCCCATTTCCCCTGAACCTAATTCAGTTAGTCCAGAAAAAGACAGTGTCCACCATAAGCAGCACTGATCCTCAAGGGAGTTGACCAATCAGTGCACAGAGTTGAGCTACCTGAAGATGCATCTGATATCATAGTTCCCATCTGTTCAGGGATG
>NW_012267464.1:282734-285361 GCF_000151885.1 Dipodomys ordii
CAGCACTGATCCTCAAGGGAGTTGACCAATCAGTGCACAGAGTTGAGCTACCTGAAGATGCATCTGATATCATAGTTCCCATCTGTTCAGGGATGTTTGCTATAAGTGTTAGAAACTCTGATTTCTAGAAACTTCCTATTAAGACTTAGGATAAAGAATTGACAGGGAGAACAAAATTTTCTCTTACAGCTAGTGTCTTAATGGCCTTTATAATAGAAAAGAAAAATGACAGAAATGTTTATACATGAAAGTGTGAATATATATTCAATGTAGCAATTTTTGTATCCACTAATATCTTGTTATTCTTCCGTACCATATTTCTATAGCAAATTAATCTAATATTTCTTTAAAATTCTCTCTTTGGAGTAATGGAAATCTGAAATTGATGAAGATGTGCTGTATTCATATACTGACATGTTGACTTGAAATGCCCTAGTGTAAATACTTGTACATAATTATATACATATACACATGTTGAGTGTGTGTGTGTATATATATATAATTCTGCTTATTTTAAACTAACATGCAATCTTTAAAGGTCTTCAGTCCCAATCCAAAACAACCTGTTTCTGCTTATTTGTCTCAGAGATTTCAGTCTCTAGTTCCTGTCTCCAAAGATTCTGGACTTGTTGTAAGGCAGAACATCACCTGGTAATTGTGAACAAATAGAGAAGGCTTGTGCTGATGCCACAATGTACCCAATTTAGCCCTGCAAAGAGGTGCCTTGTGGGAAATTATTAGACCATTGGCTGTCCATTCCTTGAGAGTATTAAAACTGCTCTCATGAAATGAGTCACACAATATTCACTTGTTTTAATGTGAAGACAATCATATGCTTGTCCATCTCAACTTGCAGCTGTTTTTCTATTTATAAATATTATTGTTACACAGACAGAACTGGCCTTGCCTGAGTACAGGAAGATGAGGTTTATTGCATCTAGGAAATTTTGCACCTAAAACTGTGAGTTTAAAAAAAACTCTTCTTCATTCAGAGCTTAGGTCAATTCCTCTTTAATAATAAAGGACTGGCACAGGGCTCTGTGTGTGTGTGTGTGTGTGTGTGTGTGTGTCATTTTTCTGTATGTGTAAAAGAGATACAGAGAGACAGAGAAAGAGATAGAGAAACAAATAAATTCTGAGAAATATGATTTAAATAAAAATGCTTTTAAATGTGTTGTGGAGTAAAATCGTATATGTAGTATCTGTTATACTCATCTCCTGAACACAAATTCCTAAACCTATCAGGGATCACTTGTTAACTCACTAGATCTGAGGTGATTTTGTAATTTTGAATTTGTAGCACACTCTCGGGGATGCTCCTGCTGATTTTGATTTCTGGACAAATTCTGAGTAGAAAAGAAAATAATATTACATCTGTGTTTAGTTGTGTTACTTCCTATGTGTCAAGAAGGAGTTTTGTTGGAGAAGTGTTCCTTATATATGACTACAGATACTTCATTTTGCATTGACTGAGTTTGACTGAATCTCTTGTTGTGGACAATGGTTTCCTGTATATATTCTGTGAGTTGGACCACGACTGCACTGGGTCATCTGCTGCAAACTCCTCTCGTCTCTTCTGGAAGTACCTTTCCCAACACTGATGAGATCACTTCTAATCTCATCTGAGATTAGAAGCCTTAAAAGATTCAATCCTATTCAAACGTAACCATCAAAGAAACAGAAGGGCAGAGAGGAGAGTGAAGAAATTTAGAACTTCAGTCTGCCCAAGCCAGGGAGGCGGTCAGTGCATAACTATGGAACCTGCTGGGCTTTGTAGGTATTCACTTCTGCCAGGAATGTAACAACATGCTGTACCCCAAGGAAGACAAGGAGAACCGCATCCTGCTGTGCGCGTGCCGGAACTGTGACTACCAGCAGGAAGCAGACAGCAGTTACATCTAACGTCAACAAAATCAAGCACGAAGTGGAGGAGCTGACCCAGATCATCGCTGATGTGTCCCAGGACCCCACTTTGCCTTGGACCGAAGACCACCCATGCCAGAAGTGTGGCCACAAGGAGGCAGTGTTCTTCCAGTCACACAGTGTCTGGGCTGAGGATGCCATGCGCCTGTACTACGTGTGCACTGCAGCCACCGCTAGACCGAATGAGCATCCCTAACTCCCCCTGTAACAAATGCCAGGTTCTGTGCCTATGAAAAGAAGAAATTTAGAACTCCATACACATTTCTTGTTTTTAGTTCTACTTTTATTATCTCTTTGTAGTTGTGCAAAAAAAGAACATTACCATTAAACATGTCAGTTTATAAATACAACGCATCTTGAATAATGTCACTCTTTTATCTTTCTATTCTGTCCTTCTCTATCCAACCTCTTTGTCTCCAGAAACATTTCCATGTATAAAAATACATATTAAATTATTAAATATGAATTTAGGACTCTATATATGTATGGTACACGGAAGACCCTTTTCAGGCTACTCTTGGAAATACTGAAGTAATATGGGTCACTATTTTATATGAACCTGTTATACAGTCCCATAAGTGTTCTAAATGTATTTTATTTATTCACAGTTTTCATATTTTTTTCTATGTGTGTGTTTATTTAACTGGGCCACAAGCCAAGGGTGCTTTGACCATCTAAACTCTGAATAAACAATAGAAAAAAAA
>NW_012267464.1:286586-288452 GCF_000151885.1 Dipodomys ordii
TACATGTGGGCTGCTCATGTGATAAGCACACCCAATGCACACACATCTGCACATGAACAAATACCAAAGTGTGCAAGTGACTACTGTAGTACCTATATGGATTGAACCAATGTCTATTTCCTGCTTTAAATAAGGTAACAGAGTTATACAAGGTGTTGGTACTGGGATAGTCTGGGGGACGGATGCAAAAAACCTCCTAGTAATTTTCTTCACAACTTTATGGACATTTATAATTATTTGAAAATAAATAATAAGAACATATAATAGTTTTCTTATTCCAACGCACTGAAGAAATGACTTGTCATTTCTCAGTGGGAAAAAAAACACAAAAAACAATAAAACAAGGAACTTTCTAACTCCTTCACTCTACTGGCAGAAATGTCTGAATACTTTACATGGAAGTAGACTGCTGAATGCCAATCAGTAAGAGACATCTGACACTCTGTATTTGTGCCCATAGAACTACAGTAGGCACAACACAGTAAAGCTTATATTTAAATATTGTATTATATATTATATGTTTCTGTTCTTGGTCTACACGTTGTATAATTAAAAGCATGGCAGGAAGTAGGTATAGTCTAGATCCATAGTATAACTAAGTCTACATGGAAGAATCCAGCAGAGGAAGTCTTCATCTGGTTGTGTGTGTCTGTGGATTTTTGCAGGTTTTTGTACCATTAAATCTCTGTCATGTTTAGAAAATTTATATATTAGATATCTAATATCTAAACATGTTGATGAATTATTAAATAAATATCACTAAATGCATGTTGTTCAGAATTGTAAACTAAAATATCAAAAGAAAAATTTTAAAAATAGATTAAAAAAAAAGATAGAATCCTGTGCCTGAACTGAGCTCCAAAAAGCCAATGAAAATAATTGTTCCCATCACAGTTTTTTTCTATGTAAGATCCATAGCTAAAACAGTATAACCAAGAGCAGATTAATTGTGCTATATTTATATAATAGACACTACATAGGAATGAAATTCAACACCTGGATGTCGGCTCTAACCTTGTTCCATCTCTTGAATGGTGAGCACATGGAGGCTCATCTGCAACTCATTTGTGAAGTACAAGAGGGGTGGGGAATTTCTGTGTCTCAAGACAACCAAGTAATCATAAAATTAAACATGTTAGCAAAGGAGTAATAAAAATTGATCATAGAAAGTTGTGTCTTCATTCCTGTTAGGGATTCTATAGCTATTAAATGATGTCACTAGTTCTACATATAAGAGCAATTCAGAATTAATAAATAAGTAACAAGGGTAATAGTATAGGGTTTTGCCTTTGTCATATGCTCAGAGACTCAACATGTGGATTGAAAAATCCCTTTGAGTACTCAGTAAAATTGTTAGAGGATTGTCTGAACTAGCATGTCATTATAAAATTTAGGAAAAATTTTCCATTAAGCAATGATGCAATGTAAATAGCAGAAGTTTGAAAATCAGAGATGAAAACATTCAACTCAAATGTAAATTTTCCACTTGAAAACTGGAAATTGGAGAAACAATATATTTTGAGGAAAATTGATTTTCAATTCATAATTGCATACTATCAAAATATCACCTTAATGAGAAGTGAACAACAGATTTTACAATTTCAAGTGATCTCTTAACTTCATATTTTTACAGTATTGATCCCTCCATGAAGAGCACCTGTGTCTAATGAAACAGAACATTCAGAGAAGAGTGAGGCATAGTGCTTTTGTAATCACAATTAGATAGAAACCAGGCACCTGACAGAGCTCAGTGTGACCCAGAAGCACTTTCCCATACTCCTGTCAGGATGAGATGCACAGCAAATCTTGCTGCGTAGACTTAAATAAAATTTAATGAGATGAAGTATGTATGTTTGGTGCACACAT
>NW_012267464.1:296222-298061 GCF_000151885.1 Dipodomys ordii
ACTGGGCTGTGCTGTTGGTGCATGCAAATCAGCAGCAGAGTTATACACAGCTGTCCAGCTGCCTCATCTCAGCAACTCTGCACATTCTGAGCCTCAAGGGAACTAGGTCAGGCAACAGAATAAGTTTTAAACACAGAAGAGAATCTCCAAGTTGCTTTCCTGTGATGTGAGCACAACAATGGTAGCTTTGAGGATCAAAGCTTTTTTTTGTCTTATTATTTAACTGAGTCAAGAATTGTTCACTGGAGTGTTAGTTCCAGAAATTTACAAACAAATTTTGCACAACACAAATTTGGCATTTCTTTATTATTATACAGAACAGAAAGTTTTACAGTAGCTCTGATTCACTGTTAATCTGCATGTGTCAAATTATCAGCACTGTTGTCCTGTAATGAATTCAATCCATGGAGGTGGAATAAGTGTAGTTGTTGTGTTGATAAGAAAATGCCTGGACTTCTGTACTGTGCTGTTCAGCCTTATTATCTACTCCTTCTCTGAGTTTTTGTCCCAGGTGACCCATACAAGCACGTCCTTTCAGAGGCTTTCTCCCTTCATAACTGAACAGCCTTTATAATTTTTACTGACCTAGAATTGTGTATCATTTTATATATCCATGCTGAAGGTTCTCATATTATTCCTTCTGGCTTTTAATCATCTTCACCACAACTATTATGTTCAGAAGAAGAGATAGATTATCTTGAAAGGTAGGATAAAATCAGGTTATCTTGAAGTCTATTTTGTGACCTAAACCTACATATGTCTCCTCTGTTTGGTGGACTCCTCTAGTTCCTGAGAGAACACTGTGCTGCACACCTTGGTAAAGATATTGGGCCCAAGCAGAGTGAGTATGTTAGAATCTCTGAACAGTCTTGAAATCAATAGAGCATGGAAATGTCATCCATATTTGGAGGAGGCAACATGGGGCTTGGAAGCAAGAGTGAGGAGAGCTGATTTTCTCTGCAAGGGAGAAATAGCATTGTTGACTCCATTGTAGGTGCTGAGATGGAGTGACCCAAGAGGACATCCATATGTGTTGGATTTGCCTAGTTGTCAGGGCTCAGGAAGTCACTGTTGCATGGGATACAAAGTTAGCTCATCTTATCCATGTTATCACATTCTGAGGAATGTCAGAACAAATCTGGGGGTGGAGACAGGGGGTGTATTATATAATAATGTAAGTGGCAGTAACACCAAGAGTTTCATATCACCCAGAAGAGTTGTTGATCATATGACTAAATTAGTGAGGGAAATTTAGAGCCAATATTTGAACTCTTGAGTTAAAAAATGTAAGCTAATTAAATGAAAATTTCTTCTATTGTTAGTGACATATTTCTAAGATTTTATACTGAATATTTTGTGGAAAAAAGAAAATCAGAAAATTTTTCCAAGAATTCATTTAATAATAACCTAATTTTGTGATGTGAGTAAGTAATTACCATAAACATACATATGTATGCATGTATGCATATGTATATATGAATGTCTATATATACATATAGATGAATAGATGCACAAGTGGTTAATTTTTTCTAATCTAGAAGTAATGATGCTTTAGCTTTAATAACGGATAGCACCTTCATTAACTGACCTCATTTATTCTCTCACAAATAAAACCAGTGACCCTTGCAGAACAGTTGATTTCTTTATCAACAGCAGGAAAAGAAGAAGATGAGTTTGGATCATTTGTTGTCACAAACTACAAATTCATAGTGGATGACATAAAGGAAAGAGTGGAGAGAAATCAGCTAACAAGGAATGCCCACTGGCCAATTTTGTGAGTTTTTGAATATTGAATAAATACCAAAGTATTCCATGAAATAAACTGTAAGTCCTTGGATT
>NW_012267464.1:299356-304106 GCF_000151885.1 Dipodomys ordii
TTGGGCATTTAAGCTCCCTTCCAGGGGCACTCTTGCTCTGGCCTGGCCAGCAGAGTGTGCTCCACCAGCTGGAGTTTTAGTGGGTCCTGTGGTCCAGGTGTTGGGGTAGGGAGTCTAGGTCAGGGTCTGGAGATTCCCTCCAGCTCACTGTCCCCTGGTGAAGTACTCACCCTGGAGCTGGTTGTTTCTGTGTGGTGTAGGTCGTCAGTTGTTGTTGCAATCCGAGTTGCGGGCTGGGTTGGGCGGCCCCTGCCGGGTCATTGCGATTGCGATCTGGTGGGTGGTCTGCTGACAGGTTCCTTTGTCTCGCTGCTGGTGCCAGGCGGCTTTGGCGGGATGGAGCCTCTCCACTCCGGTGGAGAGTGAGGGGTGGGGGTGGGATCCTCGTGGAGAATCCCGGCTGGTAGTCAATGATATTTTGTAAAGGATTGACCTCTTTCAATTGTGTTCTTTTCCTTTTTAATTTTACTTTAAAATTAAATTTGAATCATAATTACAATGTGGAATCTTTTACTAACATCGTAGGATGTAAGATAAACTTGTCTTCTATTACCGAATAACAGTGATTAGAACTCCATGATCATTTGGCAATATTTCTTTGATAGTTGGCAGAGATTTCAGTTTACAAAGAAGTGAACAGAAGAATACATAAACAAAGGAAAATTCCAGAGAAGAATCACAAACAAAAGTTAATACAAAAGCTTACTTTTATACTAAGATATGATTTTTACCTACTTCTCTCTCCTACACTTTTTGTACTACTTCTGTATTAGGAGAAGGTTTGGGCTGGTTGCTACCCAATCCTATGAATGTGTATACTCTTAGCAATATGCAGGCTTCTTTCTCATGTACAACTAACGTCATTTTTTCTCCATGAGTTCAAGACAGACAAGGCCAAATCTTGGACAAATACTGCAGATCACAGCCAAGGGCATGGCTTCTCAGACAGGCCATTCAGCTTTCCTACATACGATCACTGCAATGGGTTTAGATTCAGCATCTTCCAAAGCAAACTGTCTACAAACAGTCATAGCTATTTGGAGTGAGAGCTTCCATGTGTAATTGATGTATTGTAACAAATAGATGCAAAAGATGAATTAATAAAACAAACAATTGGCCATGCCCAATTTAAAGATTACAAGTAGAAAGTAATTCACAGTTCAAAAGAACTATCATTTTGAATCTGATTGACATTATATACTAGATAAGAATTACTTTTTCTCCCTTTGCTTGTGAACAACTCAACAAAAACAAATGGAGATTTGTGCTCTTCACTAAAAGATTGAGGTGTAATTCACGGCTCTGATCTGTATGTTTGGTGATTTCCTACTGCATGGAAATGATGGAATGAAAAACTAATATGTGTGTTCAAAAGATAGTTTGGTTAAATGGTCTTCAGTGAAATTGCATCAGAGGGTTTTTTTGTTTTTGCTTTATTTTAAGAAAATACAAATGGTCAAATGTAATTATCACCCTGCTCTTAACTCTAATCATGTCAGGTGGTAAGGAGACAAAATGTGGCCTAGATGTCCACAGCTCACTTTTTTTCAGTAATGGTGTTACTTGTGGTGAGGGGAGAAAGGGAAGGCTGCATGTGGGGAGTGTCAGGAATTAGAGAATCATGAGAAGCTTTTGTTCAATTTCTTCTCTTTGCCTTCAAATGAAAGCAGCTCTGTGAGATCAGAGGTTCTATTTGATTTGTTCAAAATATTCATGTCTGTAAGTGTTCATGATACTATTTCTCCATATTTTTGTAAATGTGGTTCTTTGTATTTGGAGTAAGAATTTTGTTAAAAAATGGTCTCCCAGAATTGAGGAACTAAAGATATTTCACATTTTGTACCCAGGGGGAGCTGTGACACCTCAAATCTCATGGTGACAGAGGAATTTTGTAGGTTGTGGGATGTCATAGGTTAAACTAACTGACCTGAGGTGCAGTGACAAGAGTGACTCCTAAGTATGTGTGAACTCATTTTGGAGATGGTGTTTGCACTGATGGAAATCTAAGAAGCTTCTTTGGATGACAGGATGCCTATTCATTATCTAAGAAATCAAACATGTTTTAAAATATAAAAAGAGTCTGAAAAGTGCAGTCTTCTCATTCAATCTAGAAACAATGAACAGTTTCATGTATTTCAAGGACTTGTTTCACCATGTTTTGCAATTCTATACCAAGAATTTCATTGATTATGCTTCATAAATCTATGTTTTAATTGACTCTATGTTATTTGAAAAAGCATAGCACATGATATAAAATGCATGTTATATTTAGAATTGTAGCTAAATAGTATTGAAAATGAAGCATTTAAGTTTGCTGTCAGACACCTGGCAAACATACATTTATATTTCTAGGAGTAAAGGCATCTTTCCTGTCTTTCCATTATTTTTCCTAAGAACTCACTGCCCCTGTTCTAATATTTAATTGTCTGATTCTTAGCATAGGCTGCTCAGGTCCAACATTGGGTGTTCAGAGCTGATAGGCTTTCCTGGGAACAAGAGACTGAGAGCATCACACGGATGAATGGCAGCAAGATGGCATCACAACCTCAACTCCTCAGCTCCCTGCTGCTCTATGTCTCATATGAATGTGCACACAGTAATGTATTTCTAATGCTGGAAAGACTCTTGTAATGTATAGACAACATCTCATGTATCTTTTAATATTTGAAATTACATCATCTGAAAGTGTTCAAATATTTATCAACATTTAAATAAAAAGCCATGCATATATGTACATGTCTCAGCTTTTAATAATGTGATAGGAAGCTAGTTTATTCTTGTGATTGAAACACTTCAATTTGGTAAAATAACAAAATGTGTTATCTAAAATAGTATTTAGGTCACTCATAATCATGAAGATTTGTGTGAGAGAAATTCTATATAATTCTTTATATTTTCAATTGTATGGAGTTACTTCATGTTTTCCATGCTATAATTTCTGCTGTTTATTTTCAAATAGCATGACAGAATGGTGATTCTGATCAAGAAGCCCTAGACATTCCAATGAGCATGTTACATTATATAATCTCTGGTCTCTTGTACAACTCTTGCAATTCAGAGAAGAAAAGACTTGTGAGAATTATCCTCTTTAATCTGCAAATAGTTGATAAGGCAGAGGAACATGTTGGTATAAGAATCTTGTGACTACTATGAATGTATGAGTGCATTAAATGTTTCATAAAACTTTTCCTAAAGACAGAGTTGATTGATAGAAGGTTTTCTATATCAAGGTGCTAAAAGGTAGAAATGACAATGTGAAGAAAAATGAATTAGTGATTATTACTGAAAAGAATGTTTGAAAAACACACAACAAGTTATAAATATCAAGTGGTACAAACTACTATGATAATCCATCTGTATCAGCTGACCAGATGTTATACCTGATGAAGTGCAGACAAGGAGAATCAGAGACAGGGACAGACAGAGATAGACACCATGACAGAGACAGCAATCCCCAGTGCCTCATCTCCTAAAGACACTAGTACTATAGGGTTTGCTTCAGCCCCAGTGATCTCACATCACCTCACTCACTTCTTACAGGCCTCTTCCAAGTAAACATAACTCAGGGGGACATGAATCTTCCCTGAAAAGATTATCTTTGCTAAGAAAGCAGGCATGAAATAGAGAAAAGATGAAGTTTCCAGTCTCCAAATACCAAAGACAGAAGACTTTTTCCAACAGCTGACAACTCCTCTAGAGTGTGCCTGGTCCTACTCAAATGTCCAATCCTGCAGACTATGTTGTTAGTAAAACACTAACTCTATGACTTCCTTATTACTAAGATGAACAGCTCTTTTTCTACTGAGTTTTTCTGCCCTCTAGTGGTAATATTTTAGCTTTATATCTTATAAAATATGCTTTTCCCCCTAGAAATTTTAATAAATATATTCCAAAATGTCTTTTTTACGTTTTCTATGGGTTAAATTTGTATTGTATATTGTTGGTGATGGTGGTAGGGTAATAATGGAGTGAATTTCTGTGTGTGTGTGTGTGTGTGTGTGTGTGTTTGTACTGATATCAGGGCCTGTATGCTGCCATTAGCTATTTTTTGTACAAGGCTGGAGGTCTACCACTTGGTAATTCAACATGCAGGTGTTTTGCTGGTTAATTGGAGAAAGTATCAAAGACATTCCTTTCCAGTTTGCTAAACACTCTGATCTTCAGATTTCGTTCACTGAACCTAGATCTCAGTAGTACTGACTCCAAGTATAAGTTTTCTCAGCAAAGCATTATCGAAAGAACACTCATTCTCAGTGCACTACTTCAGGAGTTATATAACTTCAATTTATCTTATTATTTCTGGTAGTAATAAATTTATATGGAAAAAGAAGCCCTTCTGGCAAAAATAACTCTTTAGAAGAGCACCATGGCAGCTGCTTTCATAATTCTTCCTACTTGGTAGTATGCACAGTTTATTAGGAATATTTTATCCCTATTGGAGTCTGTCTTTACTTAGGTCTTCCTCTTTTCCCTTAGGGATTCTATACTCAACTTTTATTCACTGTCTTACATTGTAGAGAGCTGTGGTTTCAAATTGATTGAATACTGCTTTGTTGAATATGAGGAGTAATTTGTGAGATAAAATTCTACTTTTTTATATGTGGGGGGTTGTGGGGAGGGTATCCAGTATTAAGTTGAAAAAGAAGAGCTAAGCAGGGCGCCCGTGGCTCACCCTTGTAATCGTAGCTACTAAGGAGGCTGAGATTTGAGGATGTGGGTTCAAAGCCAGCCCTGGCAGGAAAGTCTGTGA
>NW_012267464.1:304156-306314 GCF_000151885.1 Dipodomys ordii
TGGGGGGTTGTGGGAGGGTATCCAGTACTAAGTTGAAAAAGAAGAGCTAAGCCGGGCGCCCGTGGCTCACCCTTGTAATCGTAGCTACTAAGGAGGCTGAGATTTGAGGATGTGGGTTCAAAGCCAGCCCTGGCAGGAAAGTCTGTGAGACTCTTATCTCCAATAAACCACTAGAAAACCAGAAGTGGCACTGTTGCTCAAGCAGTAGAGTGCTTGCCTTGAGCTGAAGAGCGCAGGCACAGTGCCCAAGCCCAGAGTGTAAGAACCACGACAGCAGCAGCAGCAGCAGCAGGAGGAGGAGGACTAGTAAGTCCACACAGGGGAGGACAGAGAAACAAGTGAAAAAACCGAAATCGCCGAATCCCTCCATTTGACACCCAGAATTTTACCAAATATGAATCACTGAAAGCATGTGGAGGGCTGAACTAATAAAGAAATTCATCACTATTTGGTTCATGGCATAGTGCAAGTGGAAAGAACCAGTGGCTCCTCTTCTGCTTCTCTGCCTTGAGTCCTGATGACTTACAAAGTTGCTAGTGCTGGCTACCTGGAGCCAGTATGCTGGGAAATTGTTATAATTAGAAGAAAACAGGCTGTTGCACTCTGTGAGGATTGGTCAATCTTCTTAGTTACAGATGTCAAATGTGTTTATAAATATGATGTGGATGTGTTCACAAACTATTCAGAAGTCTTAAGGCAAAGCTTCTGGAGTTGTAGATGGGGAAGGGTTGTAGTTGGAGGAGTCCTGATTGTCTGAGGCTCTATACCCAGTTGCATCCAGCAGAGAAGTGCTGCGCCTCCCATCCTGCTCCAAGTAGCATAGCACCCAGCCACCAGGGCTCAGAACCCACTGCCTGGCCTGCAACTCTTCTGTGATGTTCACTTTCACATCTCATCTTCCTAAGCATAAATCCATGTGTTTGGGGACTTATTCTACTCCCTCTGTGTTACAGCTTTCCTTCACTGATAAATGTTTTCCCACATTTAAACTCTCACTTTGAAAAAATCTTCTGCAATGTGTGATCAACTAACAAATTACCAATTTCCACTGAAAATAAATATCATCCTTCTCAACCCAGTAATAGGGACACCAAATGCTCTCAGTATAGCATCCATTTTCCATCATTGGTCAGAAAGTATAGGACCTAAGTTATAAAGATGTATTACTTAACTTGTCATTTCTGTGACTACAACCTCAGTAAAAACAACTGAAATAGCAGAATTCTGTGTTTCAGCTCAGAGATGAGAAACTTTAGTGTACCATATGGGTAGAGTGCTCATATAATGGCAGCCAAGTAACACATTGATTTGTTTACTCCCCCTTCCTTTTTTACTTGATAAGAAGCTCTAGCATTTTGGAAGGAACTGTGTACAATGGCGTAGATTTTCCTCTCTTAGTCAATTCTCTCTACAGGAACTCGCACAGATATGTCCACAAGTATAGTTTCTTCATGTTGTATCAATCCAACCAATTTGACAATGGAGATAAATCAGCACAAACATCACCAAAAGTACTTCTATTTTCCTAAAGCTTCCAAGAGAATGGTGAGTGAAAAAAGAATATTATTAAACAGTATATACATGTTTCTTCAGAAGTCTCCAGGTTCTGGGTTCTTACAAGTTTTTCTCTAAGGCAGTCTCTGGAAAGAATAAACTGTTTTCCACAGGATTCCTGATTTTTATGTGTGCATATATCTGCACATGTATGCATTTCTTTCTGGAAATTTGTACATATACAGCAATAAATAAATAAATAAATGTACATATTTTATAACTATATGACCAATATAGAGAAATACTCATATATTTATTAATATGCCTCTTCTTTATTAACAGTGAACCTAATGATATTTGAGATTTTATATTTTACATGTAGAGTCTCATTTTTATTGCTCCATTTATATATGACTATGCATGACTATGTATTACAGTAAGAGATAGACAACACCAGAGATGACAGAGACTAGACTAGAGATGAATACCATAGTATGGTTAATGTTAGTGCTAACTGTTCCTTAGATGTTTCTATAAAGGAACTGTTTTGCACTCAATCATATTTTGTAGATATTTTTTATTTCTCCTATTTCTTATAGTTTTATGAGGATTTATAATTATGTAATTTGTTTTTAGTAAGCATAATGCACCTCCCAAAAAGCAG
>NW_012267464.1:306364-310211 GCF_000151885.1 Dipodomys ordii
AAGTGGAAAGAACCAGTGGCTCCTCTTCTGCTTCTCTGCCTTGAGTCCTGATGACTTACAAAGTTGCTAGTGTTGGCTACCTGGAGCCAGTATGCTGGGAAATTGTTATAATTAGAAGAAAACAGGCTGTTGCACTCTGTGAGGATTGGTCAATCTTCTTAGTTACAGATGTCAAATGTGTTTATAAATATGATGTGGACATGCTCACAAACTATTCAGAAGTCTTAAGGCAAAGCTTCTGGAGTTGTAGATGGGGGTGGGGGGGTTGTAGTTGGAGAAGTCCTGATTGTCTGAGGCTCTATACCCAGTTGCATCCAGCAGAGAAGTGCTGCGCCTCCCATCCTACTCCAAGTAGCATAGCACCCAGCCACCAGGGCTCAGAACCCACTGCCTGGCCTGCAATTCTTCTGTGATGTTCACTTCCATATCTCATCTTCCTAAGCATAAATCCATGTGTTCGTGGACTTATTCTACTCCCTCTGTGTTACAATTTTCCTTCACTGATAAATGTTTTCCCACATTTAAACTCTCACTTTGAAAAAATCTTCTGCAATGTGTGATCAACTAACAAATTACCAGTTTCCACTGAAAATAAATATCATCCTTCTCAACCCAGTGATAGGGACACCAAATGCTCTCAGTATAGCATCCATTTTCCATCATTGGTCAGAAAGTATAGGACCTAAGTTATAAAGATGTATTACTTAACTTGTCATTTCTGTGACTACAACCTCAGTAAAAACAACTGAAATAGCAGAATTCTGTGTTTCAGCTCAGAGATTAGAAACTTTAGTGTACCATATGGGTAGAGTGCTCATATAATGGCAGCCAAGTAACACATTGATTTGTTTACTCCCCCTTCCTTTTTTACTTGATAAGAAGCCCTAGCATTTTGGAAGGAACTGTGTACAATGGCATAGATTTTCCTCTCTTAGTCAATTCTCTCTACAGGAACTCGCACAGATATGTCCACAAGTATAGTTTCTTCATCTTGTATCAATCCAACCAATTTGACAATGGAGATAAATCAGCACAAACATCACCAAAAGTACTTCTACTTTCCTAAAGCTTCCAAGAGAATGGTGAGTGAAAAAAGAATATTATTAAACAGTATATACATGTTTCTTCAGAAGTCTCCAGGTTCTGGGTTCTTACAAGTTTTTCTCTAAGGCAGTCTCTGGAAAGAATAAACTGTTTTCCACAGGATTCCTGATTTTTATGTGTGCATATATCTGCACATGTATGCATTTCTTTCTGGAAATTTGTACATATACAGCAATAAATAAATAAATAAATAAATGTACATATTTTATAACTATATGACCAATATAGAGAAATACTCATATATTTATTAATATGCCTCTTCTTTATTAACAGTGAACCTAATGATATTTATGATTCTATATTTTACATGTAGAGTCTCATTTTTATTGCTCCATTTATATATGACTATGCATGACTATGTATTACAGTAAGAGATAGACAACACCAGAGATGACAGAGACTAGACCAGAGATGAATACCATAGTATGGATAATGTTAGTGCTAACTGTTCCTTAGATGTTTCTATAAAGGAACTGTTTTGCACTCAATCATATTTTGTAGATATTTTTTATTTCTCCTATTTCTTAGAGTTTTATGAGGATTTATAATTATGTAATTTGTTTTTAGTAAGCATAATGCACCTCCCAAAAAGCAGCACACAATCCCAAGCAGTTATATTCATTAGCTATTCATGCTCTGAATTTCTGCTGATCCAGATGTAGCACTTATCTGTTATGCTGTGGGTCACTCAACTTGCCACAAACTTGAGTTTTATTTGATCTTCCTTTGTGGCCAGAGGAGCAGTGACTTCTAGAGGTCACAAACAACATCTAGAGGTCAAGGTACAAAGGAAATTCAAGTCACAATATATTCAACACAGAAACACATTTTATAGGGTTTGTAGTCCAAGCATTGTAATTCAGGACCTTGAGCTTGCTAAGCAAGCACTCTAAAGTGAGCCATATTACTATCACCCTTTTTAGTTTTAATTTTGCCTGTCAGATACAGACAGGACCATGTTCCCCCTATTGCTAGCCATGACTATATTCTATCTATCTTTTTTGTATGTTTTTTATTGTAAAATACTGTACAGAAGGGTTACAGTTACATGAGCAAGGCAAGGAGTACATTTCCTATCAAGCATTGTTGTCTCCTCCTTAGTTTTCCCCTACCATCCCTTCTCTCCTACCTCTACAACTACCTCCATATCTATCTTTTAAGATAGATTCTTGGTAGCAATTTTGCCAATGTGGCCTATACTTCAATCTACTTCTTTTCTTTTCAAACTTCGTTGGGATTGTTGGCAATTTTTTAGTAATTTCTTTAGTCTTGATATAGCCTCAAGTTTCTAAAATCATTGTCATTTTGATACATGAGATCATTGTTTGATTCAATATTTGTGTATGCCTAATTTATGCCAAATTAAGATCTTCTTAACCAAAATAGACTTCATCAAAACCATAATTTCTGAAATTTTGTATGAACCCTTGTTACCTGGTTAAAGTATAGATTGCTAGTCAAGAGATATGAGAGATTTCATAAATTTCCTGTGTCTGAAAGCAAATGCTTGACAGGAACAACTTCTGTTCACAGTTCTTGGCTTCCTTGGCCAATAGTGAGACAGAATGTTATGGGGTAGGAACATCTGCTCAATTTAGAGCAGACAAGAAACCACGAGAAGACAGGAAGTGGACAGGAAAATATATTGTCCAAGTCTGAGCCCATAAATTGTGTATTTCCTCAAACTAAGCACCACTCCATGCTTTAACACCTTCCCATAATACTATCCCATGGTTAATCCATAAAGTGATGAATCCACTTATTATGGTAGAGCCCATATGATCTAGAAATACCCTCATAAACACCACTTGAGATGAGCTGATCTCTTAGACATTTAGCAATCTAATCAAATTGTTATCAGGATTAACATGCCTCTTATGCCGTTCAGGTTTTAATCCCTGAGAAAAAATAAAATACCTCAGATAAACAGCTTAGAAATGATGTTAGTTCTTGCTTTTAGAAATTTCCATCTATGATTTCTTGGCCGTGTGAAGATTGGTCCTGTGCAACTCAGAATCTCCCATTTCCAATATTTGATTGCCAAACCCCCAGGTCTTTAGAAATTTTCCTCAAAGAAAGGAGTTATTTTAAGATTTTTGATATGCCACATGCACACATTTATTTATTACACAGTGTAAGTCTTATTGAAACTTGATACCATGCCATTAACTATATATGATTAGTATGTGTGGATCAAATATAATTTAAGCTTTAATTCTCTTTTACTAGGAAACAACAAGAACAGCAACAACCCTGTTTCTAATACCGAGAATGGCTTCTCATTTGCCCTGTGAATCCAAACTAGTTGTATAACCTAAACTACTAGGTAAGCAAGTTCAGTTGGTATGAATATGCTAGATATTTAGTAGGGATGAGAGTAAGGAAGGCATACCAGATGAGTTGACTAGCTCATTCCTAGGAATATATCCAAAGGAAAAACAACCAACTTATGAAAGTAGCATTAAGAAAAAGATTTTATGTATTCCTATGTTTATTGTGATATTGTTCACAGTAGTGAAAGTTTGGATTCCCTAAGGTGTCCTACAAAAGATAAGAGATAAAAGTGCTTCAAACACACACACACTCACACACACACACACTCACACACACACACACACACACACACGAAAACATGCATAAAGAAATATGACATCCTATAAGCAGCAGCAAAATGCATGGAATTGAACAAATGCATGGAAAAAATTCATGCAAAATGCATGGAAATGAAGACATCCTGAGCATA
>NW_012267464.1:310516-318801 GCF_000151885.1 Dipodomys ordii
ATCTCCCATTTCCAATATTTGATTGCCAAACCCCCAGGTCTTTAGAAATTTTCCTCAAAGAAAGGAGTTATTTTAAGATTTTTGATATGCCACATACACACATTTATTTATTACACAGTGTAAGTCTTATTGAAACTTGATACCATACCATTAACTATATATGATTAGTATGTGTGAATCAAATATAATTTAAGCTTTAATTCTCTTTTACTAGGAAACAAAAAGAACAGCAACAACCCTGTTTCTAATACCGAGAATGGCTTCTCACTTGCCCTGTGAATCCAAACTAGTTGTATAACCTAAACTGCTAGGTAAGCAAGTTCAGTTGGTATGAATATGCTAGATATTCAGTAGGGATGAGAGTAAGGAAGGCATACTAGATGAGTTGACTAGCTCATTCCTAGGAATATATCCAAAGTAAAAACAACCAACTTATGAAAGTAGCATTAAGAAAAAGATTTTATGTATGCCTATGTTTATTGTGATATTGTTCACAGTAGTGAAAGTTTGGATTCAGTAAGGTGTCCTACAAAAGATAAGAGATAAAAGTGCTTCAAACACACACACACTCACACACACACACACTCACACACACACACACACACACACACGAAAACATGCATAAAGAAATATGACATCCTATAAGCAGCAGCAAAATGCATGGAATTGAACAAATGCATGGAAAAAATTCATGCAAAATGCATGGAAATGAAGACATCCTGAGCATAGTGGGTTGTGATGTTTGATCATGTAAATCAGCAGCATCTGGGTAGGGTTAAGCACAGCTGTCCAGCTGCCTCATCACAGCAACTCTGCACATTCTGATTCTCAGGGGACCTAGGTCATCAACAGAAAATATTGTAGCCACAGAAGAGAATCAATAAGTTGCTTTTCATTGCCTTGATCATGCCAATGGTTCCTTTGTTTCAAAGCTGTTTTTCCTTTTGATTTCTTTTAACTGAGACAAGACCTGTCCACTGGAGTGTTAGTTCCAGAAATTTACAGATAAATTTGGCACATGTCTTTAGTATTCAGAACAGAACATCTTGGAATTGCTTTTGTTCACTGATAACCTTTATATGGCAACATATCGGCACTGCTGTCCTATAAAACAATCCATAACGGTGAAATAAGAAAATGGACCTCATTGATAAGAAAATGCCTGGACATTGTGTAATGTACAGCTCTGCCTTGTTTACTCCTTCTTCTCTGAAGATTTTTTGTCCTGATCAATTCATAAAAGCAAGTCTTTTCAGAGATTGACTCCCTTCATACATGAACAATCTTTTCTACCAACCTAGCTTGTGTATAATTTCAATTGTTTGTGCTTAGGGTCTCAAATTTATCTTTCTGGGTTTTAAACAGCTTCACCATAGCTACTGTGTTCAGAAGCAGATTCTTCTTGAAAAGGAGGATAAACTCAGGTTATCCTAGAACCTATTGTATTGTGCAAACCTGCATCTGTCTTCTACACTCAGTGGTCTCTTAGTTACTAAGAAAACACTGTGCTTATCACCTGTGTTAAAGATATTGGATCCAAGCAGAGTGAGTAGAACCTCAGAAAGGAAGATTATATTGGCATCTTTGAACAGATTTTTGGAACCATTAGCACCCAGAAATGTCATCCATATGGGGAGGAAGCTACAAGGGGCTTGGAAGCAAGAGTGAGGAGAGCTGATTGTCCATATAAGGGAGAAATAGCATTGTTGACACCATTGAAGGTGCTGAGATGGAGTGACACAAGAGGACATCCAGATGCTTGGGATTGGCCTGTGCAGGTGTCAGGACCCAAGGAGTCACTACTGTGTGGGATACAAAGTTAGCTTGAGCTAAACTAATAATAGAAAAGAAATGAGCTATCAAGTGCTATTCACTGATGAATTTGGATATCACATCCATTAAAGAAATTGTAAATCCTTGAATTCATAATGATATTTCAATAAGGAATAGGCTATTTGTAGCTCTCAAAGAGTTCTTCATGCATTTTCACAAATTACCAAGGGGAAAGAATAACTGAGCAGAGCAATCTAACAGCTATCCCCTTAGTCTAGAACTGGAAGGAAGACTGCTAGTAATGGTAATTCAAAACATGAACCTCCTAACAGACACCATAAAAAGAACACAGCAGCACTTCTGGACTTTGCTCACATATATGCACCACTGAATATAAGCCTGTTAGAAAACATTCAGCAACATGGTTAGTTTTGATCACCGATAGTGATAAAACCACAAAATTGGAGGCCAGATTAAAGAAACTGTTCTCTGCTGGCCTAATGAATGAGATATGGCATTCCTAATTTTCCCTGACTAACCTAGAAGCACATTCCTACCATTCTCTGCTGAGTCTGAACTACAAGTATCAGCCCTCATGCCCAATATGGTATTAATTTATCACTTTTTCTGTTGTTTTGAAATTATTCACTTTCAACAATCATTTCTTAACAAGTTCCTGGTTATAATATGTATTGTGACTAAGATTAAAAATTGAATTTACAAGTCTGGGTAAGAGAATTTCCATGACTTTGAACTGAGATATTTTTGACAGCATAAAGACATAGTGACATTTTTCTGTAGAAAAGAGCAACATAAACAGTTTTTGACCACTGCTTTTGAACTGCTAGAAATTAAGAATGAATTTGTTTTTCAGCATATATAAGTTGTGCAAAAAGGGTTTCATTGTGACTTTTTCACTCATGCATACAATGTACATCATCGACTTCATGACGTTGACCCCTATTCATTATCCCACTTTTACCTTCTTAAAACATTTTAACAGGATTCACTCTTCTATTTTACATATGCCATTAAAGCACTTAAATCATACACCTTCATTTCCTCTCCTTCCTTCTCTGTCATTTCTTCCCAGAAACCCATAGAGCCTATTTTGTCTTCCTTTCATTCATTTATTTAGTATATATTAAATACATGAAGGGCTTTCACCATGATATCTCACCTGTACATGTCACATATTTCTTGCTTTTTCTTTTATCTTCTCTTTTGTTCACTTTTCTTTTTCTTTTCTTTTCTTTTTGATGGTCCAGGTCATGAACTCTGGGCCTGGCCTATGTCTCTAAATTTTTATGTTCAATGCTATCCCTCTACTACTTGAGCCACAGCTCTGCTTCCAGCTTTTTGGTGATTAATTGGAGAAAGACACGAATTCTTTCCAAGGATAGCTTTTAAACACTATCCTCAGATTTCAGCTTCCTAAGTAGCTAGGCTTACCACCAGCACCCGGCTCTCACATCATATTCTAATCAGAATGACCCATTCGTTAGCCTTTCTTTTAGAGCCATCGAAGTTATTTTTTAAGAAAGGATTCACATTGTTTCTAAAGCATTTACAAGATTATTTCTTTGTTGCTTTGTATATCCCTCCCCCACAGTATAACTCCTGCTTTCACTGTATTCGATGTCAGTATAATTTGTGGAGGGGAAGGGGAAATACAAGTGGTTTAAATAAGGATACAGGTGGACCCATTGCAACAATGAGAAGTACAAGTTGTCATGTCGAAAACAAACTTTACAACTTTGGTGTGTGGGTGGGGGAGGATTGGGTGGGAGGGCAGGGGGAGGATGGGAAGGGATGGGAAGGGGAAACAAAGGAGGAGGCTACAATGCTTTATAAGCAATGTACTCATTATCTTGCCCATGTAATTGTAACCCCTCTGCACAGTATTTTCACAATAAAAAATAAATAAAAATTTTAAAAAAGTGAAAAAAAGGTTTCACAAACTTCCATTGCATTTCTTTCCTTCTTAATTTTTATTTAAATTCAATTTAAATTGAAGTATAATTAGATATTTCTTTATACTTGCATAGTAGGATGTAAGATAGAAATATTCTTCCATTACTGAAAAATTTCCATTAGAATTCATAGATCATTTGACAACATTTCAAGAAGAGTTGGCAGAGATTTCTGTTTACAATGCAGTGAATAGAAGAATAGAGACACAAAAGAAAATTCTGGAGAGAAAGTTCAAACGAACTTAATCCAGAAGCTCATTTGTATACTAAGATATGATTTTTCCCTACCTCTGTGCTCTGCCTTCCTGTGTGCTATTTCTGTATTAGAAGAAGAATGTCCCTGGTTGCTAATCAATCCTAGTATCCTTGTCATGTACAAGCTTCTTTCCTGACATACCACTAGGATCTCAGTTTCTCAATATGAAGTCAATATACGTAAGGCCAAGCCTTAAATAGTCAAGGACATGGCTTCTCAGAAAGCCCAATCTTCTTTTCTGCAAATTGTCTTTGCAAAGGGTTTAGATTTATAATCCTTAAAAGCAATGTCTCTACAAACAGCAATAGCTATTTGGAATAAGAACCCCAATGTGTAATAGATGTATTGTAATAAATAGGTATAATAGATGCGTTAGAAGAGAAAAAAAAACCATTGTCCATTCTTCCATCTGTGAACAAGGCTGTGAGTTAAATATTAGAGAAGGAAAGGGTAGTCAGAGTTCCAATAAAGTATCAATATGAATTCTAGGGACATAATAGATAAAATTACTTTCTCTCCTTTCACCTGTGTACAAAATACCTAAAACAAATTAAGGTTGTCTTCACTGACAGAAATGGTGAAAATCATCAATGATAATGTACTACTTGTGTCTCCAAGTATGATTATATAGAGTATCAGAGTCTGTTCATGACATTAAACTGTTTCTTGGGGAATTTCTAATTACAGGGACATGATGGAATGAATAACTAACTTCTTAGATCAAAAGATGATTTGGTTAATCAGTGATATTGCATCAGAGTTCAATTGTAATTTTTTTCCCATTCCTCTCCCTCTAATGTTAAGAGATGAGGAGACAGTGTGGTCCAGGGTTACAACAGTCCACTTCTCTTTTTTATTTAAATTTTAATTTTATTGTCAAGGTGATGTATATAGGGGTTACAATTAATTACATAAGTAAGGTAGTGAGTACATTCCTTGTCAAACTACTTCTCCCATTTTCCCTCCAACAACAAACCACCCCAAGTTGTACATAACATTTCCAACATATTGTATTGTGAGTATCACTGTTGCATTCATTCCCCTCTGTCCTTTGTCTATTTTTTGTTCCCCTTCTCTTCCCTAATTCAGTCAAACATACATACAATACCCAGGGTACCAAAATCAAATACAGTGACAACAGGGGATAAACTATATGGAGAACTAAAGACACAAAAGGAGAAAGAAATCACATAGTACATTAAAAACTACAACAAAGAGAAACCTTTTGTGTCCATGTGTTGGAGTTCATTTCACTTGCCATCATCTTGCTATTTGGTATTTTAATATTGATGTCATTGAATTTTTTCACTTTTTACTTCAGTGTGTTGTTTGAATTGTTAATGGCTGACCTCTATCTACATAACATGAAAGTACCAACGAATGGGTCAGGTTTCTCACACCCTGAAAGTTCATCCTACTTCTCCCAGTTTTGAGACTGCATTCAAACTGCAGCCAGGTCACATCAAGTCCCTTTGCTCACAGCCTCTCTTGGGTCTCTGTCATTCATACATGGAGTGAGGGTTCAGAGAAGGACTCAGTGATTGAATGGTTTCATCATTGACAGGAATCAGTGAACCCTGGCTGTTCTGTGTTTTGCTTTCAAATAGCCAACACTTAGCACTAGCGAAGCATCAAACATTTGCTTATAGATTTCTATAGACTCCTTCATATTTACTTAAAAACATGAAAGGATCTCACTCCATGCCACACAGAAACTGTGAAGGTTTGTGATATCACAAACCAGGACACAATAGTCATGACAACCGGTAGTTTGATGTCACAGGGGTCATGAAGTCCCAGTGGATTCTGATATCACATTTCATATTTGAAATATTATGAGGTCCAAAAAGAATATGAGCTTAGAAAGGGACTCATATATCACAATGGCAGCATGTCACAAAAGTTATGAGGACAGGACAGGTTTGTGTTGTCACAGTGGATAGTATTAACATAGTGGCAATGTGATGTCACAAAGAGATTGTGATATCACAATGGTTATGAGGTAATAGTGCATTTCTGATATTAACCCATGTGCCACATTTGAAATAGAATGAAATCACAGAATAGGCACTCAAAAATGTTTATGACATCACAATGGTAGCATGGTGTCATAATGCTATGATGTCATTGTAGGTTGGTAGTATCAAAATGAATGATGGTATCTTAATGACTATATGATGTCACATTTATGAGGATGTCACTGTGATGTTACAATGGCAGGTCTGACCTCAATTGTTCTTAGTTTACAATGAGGATATTTGTATACAGAGTGACTCTAATGTCACAAAGGCCATATGTTTTTTGAAAGTTGTAAGAGATCATAATAGATTTGGGATGTCACAATGGCAATGTAATTTCACAATGGTTTTGTGAAGTCAAAGTGGTGATGAGGTCACAATAGGTTTGGGATGTCATGAGTTTGTAATACAACCACATGACCAATTTTAATTGCTGCTACTTCCCAATGGGGATGCCAGTTCACAAAGGTGCTGAAAGTCCCAAAGGCCATGAATTTTCTTGAATGTTATTAAATCATACTGGGTTTGTGAAAACACAATGGAACAGTAATATCACAATGGCAATGTGATGTCCCAATATTATGATATAACAATATTTTGATATCACAATTATTAGATGATGCTATATTGGTGATGGGGTCACAATATTTTTGCGATGTCACAATGGACTGGAAATGTTACAATGTCATGCTGTATCACAAATGTCATTCATTCACAATAATTGAGTTCACAAAGGGGCTGTGATGTCTCCAAAGGTATATGTTTTCACAAATGTGATGAAGTCCTAACAGGTTTTGATGTCTCAGTGTGACACAATGGTAATGATATCTGCTGATATGATGTCACAGTGGATTTCTGATATCACATGTCATACCTGAAATATTATGAGGTCGAATACAGATTATCAGCTCACAAAGGGCCTAAAATATCACAATGGCAGCACGTCACAAAGGTTATGAGGGCAGGAGTGGTTTGTGATGTCACAGCGAGTTAGTGATATCACCATGCAAAGTGATGTCACAATAGTTATCATCTCACAATGAATTTCTGGTATCAACCACATGCCACATTTGAAATAGCATGAAATCACAGAACTGGCATTCATAATGTGTCTATGACATCCCAATAACAATGTGATGTCCTAATGGTATGATGATATTATAGTTTTATTATGTTACAATGAGTAGATTGTATCATAACAATGTGATGTCACACTGGTGATGATGCCACAAAGGGTTTGTGATGTTACAATGACACGTCTGATCTCAATTGTTATTAGTTCACAATGGGGGAATGGGTACAAAACGGGACTGTGATGTCACAAAGGTCAGGTATTTTTCTAATTTCCTGAGGCCCTAGTAGGTTTATGATTTCACACTGTTTTTGAGGTCACAATGGATTTGTGATGTACTAATGAGTTTGTAATAGCACAATAGCATGTCCAATTTCAATTGTTACTACTTCACAATTAAGATATGAGTTCAACGTAGGAGCTAGAAGTGCCAAAGAACAAGAATTTTCTAAAAGGTTATGAGTTCATAATAGATTTGGGAAAAAACCTATTATGAGTTTTTTCTGACATCACAGTCCCTTTGTGTGCTAATATTGTAAACTAATAACTCTTGAGATCAATCATGCCATTGTAACATCATAAACCCTTTGTGATATCAGCACCACTGTGACATTGCATTGTCATTATGACATCACCAGCTCATTGTGACTTCATCAAACTACAATGACATCAGAGCATTATGAAATGACATCATCACCCATCACAACATCACAAGCCTATTATGACCTCATCACTGGTATGGAATCACCAACTAATTGTGACATCAAAACGTTATTATGACATGGTATTGTAACATCACATTGCCAATGTAATATCACTGTCCCACTGTGTTTTCACAAACCTATTATGTCCTCATAATATTTTTGAAAATTCATGGCTTTTCTGACTTCTAGCTCTTTCCTTGAACTGGTATCTTCATTGTGATCTAGTAGCAATTGAAAGTGGACATGTGATGCTAATATGACAAATTAATCATGACATCACTATCCAATGGAGACCTCATCACCACTGTGACAACACCAACCCTTTGTGAGTCACATTGTCATTGTGACATCACAATCACATTGTGACATGCGAAATCTATTATGACCTCTTAGTACCTTTGAAATAACACATGGGCTTTGGTGCATCACAGTCTCTTTGGGTAACCATATCATCATATTGAGTTAAGGACAGTTGAGGTCAGACATGCC
>NW_012267464.1:323616-325079 GCF_000151885.1 Dipodomys ordii
CTCCTGTATACCTGCTAATGGAGAAATTTGGTTTGCATTTTTGAGAATGAAAGGTTATCTAAATGGATCTAAGACACAGAAAAACAGAGGCTCTGGGAACCTCAGGATCTCAAGGCTCCATGTGCAGAGAAGCTATGGGTGAGGAATTTACAATGAATTTGCTTCCCTTGGATTTCCCATCACTCAGGGCATATACCTTGGTAGGATCTATGTCGGCACTGAACAAAGAATCCCACAGACCACTTTCAGCCTCCTCTCTGACTGGCAGCAATGAGGGTTTCTCTGATCAGCTGGGAATCTATTCGTGGAGGGCTACAACTTATCCATATGTAATCCTCTGTCTATATAGCATTTCCTTGGAAGTTTGTCAATAACCACAATTAACCAAGGAAGATTCTTACAGTACAGTAGAGACAGACACTAGTAATCCAGACTTCAAGATCTGGAGAAAGGAGAACTGAAGCTCAACTCAAGAACATCTATGTAAGAAGTAGGGAAGAATTGGCTTGTGAGCATAGTGCAAGAGGCAAGTGGGGTGAGAAAACTGAGAAGTCCTCATTCAGAAATGCAGAGCATAATAATTGGAGGTGTCCCTATATGAGAAACACAAGGATGTGGGAGGGGATCTTCATGTCATTTCAGAGCTGAACCCTCATCCCTCAGCCTCCACTCCAACACCTGTTCTTAAAGAAGTTCCTAGGCTCCCAGCTGCCCCCTGCAGGGCAGCAGCTACTGTGAGATTTCCCCTTCTAGTGATGTCAGGAGGAAGTTCATGTGTCTCAAAGGCAATGGGCTGCTGATGTCTAGAGTGACCTACGTCCAGACCACCAAGCTAACTCTGGTACACTTGATGACCAGGCAAGGAATGAGCAGGAGTTCAGGATTCAGGCTTGGTTTCTGCTGATTCCTGTCTGAGATGCTCTTTATATTCTTGCTAGGACATCGGAAGGAGTCTTGGGACCATGTCCATATAAGGTGTTCACTGGCATCTGAGCAGGAGAAAAAAATGCATATGCATCTACAAACAAAACCAATGAAACACTGCATACAGTCATTTTTTCTGATTCTGATCAGAAAATGAAGCAGGCTCACACTTTTATTTCCAAGAAAATATTCTCATTGAATGCAAGCATCCTCAGCAAGAAACTACAGCCCTGCTTCCTCCCCAAGATCAGAGCAGAGAGAAGAAGAGAAGCAAGGCTGTGACTCCATGTCCAGAAGTCAACTCCTGAGGGAGGTTGATCTTGTTCAGAGAAAGCTGGTTTGGTGCCTTACTCTGCCTGCATTGCCATGAAGAACATAAATATCTTAGTGTGGGTTGATAAATCAACATATTTTTAAAAACCAAATTCTGAAGCTTGCAAAATCAGGAGCTATCATCCTATTTGGTCTTTCTAACTGTTCAACTTCTGGCAACATCCTGAGGTCTTGATACCATTGACAGACACAGAGACAGAGACAGA
>NW_012267464.1:327624-342678 GCF_000151885.1 Dipodomys ordii
CACCTGAGAAGTCATCAAAATTACTTCTGTTTTCTTAAACCTTTCATGAAAATGATGTTTAGGAAGATTACTTAGCAGTGTATATATGTTTACTCAAAAGTCTCCATGTTCTGCATTCTTACATATCTTTCTCTAGAAAAGACTCTGGAAAAACTAGACTACCTTTCATCAGATCCCTCATAATGTGTGTGTGTGTGTGTGTGTGTGTGCGCGCGTGTGTGTGTGTGTATGTGAATGTGTATCTGCACATGATGTATTTTTCTCTATTTATACATACATATATGTGCAGTAATAAATAAACATTTGTGCATGTTTTTTAAATATATATTCCATAGAGAAACATACCCATATATGTATGAATATGCCGCCCATTAACTGGGCAACACTGTGAGCCACCTGCTCCCCGCTATTCATTTAAAATCCTAGCTACTCAGGAACTGAGATCTGAGGCTCTCAGTTCAAAACCAACTTGGGCAGGAAAGTCCATGAGACTCTATCTCCAGCTATAATCACTGGAATACCAGAAGAGAAACTGATTCAAAGTGGTAGAGACCTAGCCTTGAACAAAATAACTCAGGGGCAGTGGTCAGGCCCTGAGTTCAAGCCCTAAGACCAACAAAAATGCATGAGTAGCTGATGAATATAAGTGCTTGGGGTTGTATGCCAAAAAGGTTTAGGGTGGCTGGGTGCCACATCTATAATTTTAGCTACTAAGGGAGCTGAAATCTGAGGATCATGATTCAAAGCCAGCCATGGCAGAAAAGTCTGTGTGATTCTTACCTCCAATAAACCACCACAAAACTGGAGGTGGCACCATGGCTCAAGTGTAGAGCACTAGCTTTGAACTGAAGAGCTGAGGGACAACACCCAGACCCAGAGTTCAATCCTAAAGAAAGACCAAAAAAAAAGTTTTGGGGTGGTTAACTGTACTCTATTTTTGTTAAAAAAAAACAGTTGATTAGCTATGGATCTTTATAAAAAAAAATCGGGCAGGAATGAGAAAAACATCTACAAGATATATTAACAAATACAATACATTTTAGTTTATTTATTGAAATATCCAAGAAACACAGCACTAATATTACCCATATTTCAGTATTATATAATATAATATAATGTATGGTAATATATAAATAGAGCAACAAAAAGGAGACATTTCATCCACTGCCACTGAACCTGGTTGGGGTCCCACATTGCAAACTTGTTGCAAAATAAATCAGGAGCTTAGGAGCATTCCCTGGTTTCTGCTGGTACCAATATAAATAATTGCCAATGCCCTGACTGGCCCTGCAAGTGATGCAGACATGGATGGCAACTGGGTCAACTGAACATCACATTTGGCACCTGACAATGGAAACATAAAAACCATTAGCCATTTAGTAAAGTACGCTTTCCAAGAAGAGCCAACTAATCCTTACATTGTCCATCCTTACCTGGGAGCCAGAGCATCAGAAGCCCCAGGAGTAGAGCAGAGTTCCTCATGTTCATGCTGTGTGCTGACTGGAACATTCTACTGAACAGTGAGTGTGTAAGCAGCTTATCAAGTCCTTGGGCCATGCTCTGGGGAAGATGCAAATCAGCAGGGGCGGGCCAACTGCAGGGTGTCAGATCTCAGTGATCAAATAGAGACTTAAGGACACCATGTGGCAAATTTGCCTCTATACAGGTTCCTCCCTGATTATGGGGAAAAAAGACTGATTATTTTTCATATAAATATAAATAAATGATATAACATTAAAACTGGGAGAAGTAAACCAAAAACCAGTCCGTTACTTCACATGCACTGAGTAGCTTTTACTTAAGTTGCAAACTCTACAGCTAGCCTCATGACAGATGACTCTGATGTTTGTTCCCTTGTCAAAAGTTTAATTTTTACTAGCCCATGTGTGGGCAGCTCAAGGCTCCCCCTGGTGGCACAGCTGCTGTTGCTTGATGACTTACCCATTCTCTCTGGAGTACCATGGGTAGTTCAAATAGCAGCATTCTCTTAGGGCAGAAGAAGCTGCAGAGGGACCTTCTGGCCAGACATAGCCACCTGTGATCCTGGGGCTGTGGGCTTAACTGAAACTTCACATTATTGCTTTGTTGCACGCTGGACACTGCCAGGTACCTGCTTCTTGACCTCAGTTTAAATAAGTGGCTTCAAGACTGGAAAGGATGGCTTTTTTCAGTTTATTGCATGAAGGAGTTATACTAGTCCAAGTTAAAAGTGGACCCCAAATGGTTACCTTATGCAAGCTGTGAGGTTTGTAAACTTGTGACAAGGGAAAGAAGGGAAATTCTACTCATTGCAATGAAATCCTCACTTAAGCTTTAGTGAGCCATAAGCACTTAAAACACATGAACCTTCAACTGATCGTCCTTAGCCTGTCCAAGCTCCACCAGGAACTGGCATATGTTCTTGCACTGGTCATCCTGTAGCTGAATTACTTCTCCATATTCTGGATGCTTAATTACAGTACCATTGCAGGCAAATTTCTTCTTAAACACCTTCACTAGTTTCTTTTTATCATAATCTCAGTGATCCCTTGGATAGTAGTAATGGTCTTCCTGCCACTTCTCTATTGAATTCTCTATTTTCTTTTTTTAAATAAGTTTTTATTGTAAAAATACTGTACAGAGGGGTTACAATTACATGATCAAGGTAATGAGTCCATTTCTTATCAAGCATTGTTGCATCCTCCTCTTTTTTCCCCCTCCCATCCCTTCCCTCTCACCTCCTCAACTACACTCCTCCCCCCAATAGCATCTTGTACATCTCACTGTGCAATGTGTCCACCTGTATCCCTACTTAAACAATTTGGTTTTCTTTCCCCTTCTGCTTCCCAAATTATACCAACACGACATATAGTGCAAACAGAGGTTATACCATGGAAGAGGGACATACAAAGTGAAAACAAAAAAAAAAACATATGGTACTTTATAAATACGTTAGAAACAATAACAAGCAAGCAAGAAAAAAAACACTTAGATATAATCCGTGGAGCGAGCAGGAAGCAGGTCATCACCCTTATTGCATCAGCAAAGGGATCGAAAGGGTGGAGGTTCTGAATAGCAAAGGATAAGATTCCTTTTCCTAAATTATAATAAGTGAAGTAATCCAGCCCCAAAGAAACATAGGTCCCATGGTTTCCCTTATTTGCAATATTTAGTGTATGTCTGAGTCAAGCAGAAAAGGTCAGATAAGGTGATGTTAGGGAAATGAACCCTAAGATGTGTATTCAAATGTTTTTTTTTTTTGTTTTATGTGATTGTTTCCAACACATTTATAAGATTATTTCTTTGTTGCTTTGTATGTCCCTCCCCCATAGTATAACCCCTGCTTTCACTGTATTTGAGGTCAGTATAAGTTGTGGAGGGGAAGGGAAAAAACAAACAATTTAAATAGGGATACATGTGGACCCATTGCAACAATGAGATGTACAAGTCGTTATGTCGAAAAACGAACTATACAACTTTGGCCCGGAAGTTCAGGGGGTGGGGGAGAAAAATGGGAAGGAATAGGAAGGGGAAACAAAGGAGGAGGCAACAATGCTTGATAAGAAATGTACTCATTACCTTACCCATGTAATTGTAACCCCTCTATATGGTATTTTCACAATAAAAATAATAATAATAAAGAAAAGAAAAGATTAATTACGTGAGCATAAAAAAATTCTAATGAGCCAGTTTGGAAAGAACTTTCCACCCAAAGGCACAGTGGGGCATTTGAAAGAAAAGTATAAGTGAAGGTCAAAGGAAACATGAAGCTCAATAAACTTTAAAGACAGATGATCTCACTGGTAATCAGGAAATTCAAACCCCAGAGGACTTGAAGACATACATAATCTGCCAGGACTCAGGGCTGGCAAGTCTGTGAAGTGATGGATATTTTCCTAGAGTTCTAGTGAGAACTGAAAATTGGCTTGAGGACCTTGGAAGAAACCAGGGCTGCCGGGTAAAGTGGGAGGTGTGCCTTTTGTACTTGGGCTGCCAGACAACACCTCCTCTCCTGGCTATACATGCCTGAAACACCTTGCTCATCATCTCTAGAAGAGGGAAACAATAACCATCATCCAGAAACAGAAGATACTCGAAACATCTCAGGGTCTATCCCAGGAGAAATAAACTGTCCTGCATTCACAGAAACTGAATGCTCTAAATAACAAAAATGAACTACAGCCATATGCAATAATACATGTGAATCTAAGAAGCATAATGTTGATGTTCAATAAACCACTGAAAAATCTAGGAAGTATAATCCCATTTTTATAAACTTACAAGATGCATTATTTGTATTTATGTCACCCTAAAGAAAAAACAAAGAAGATGCTAATACTATTATTCTGAACAAGCTTTCTTAAAGGGAGAAATCCAGACTTCAATGTTACTGAGAATGTTATTTCTTAGGCCAGGTAGTCAGTAAGTGATATTCATTTTATTATTTGTCAGTAAATAATACATCTATATCCAACATTCTCATTTGTCTATAGAGTATAATCAATAAATATTTAAATACCTTTCTAATTTATTATGAAAGGATGTTTTGGCTATTATTTACTGGTAAAGATGACCTATATTAAACACTAAACTTATATGTGACAACAAAGAATAAGGGTTCTGATAAATACAGAAGTCCCTGAGACTTTTTGGTACATATTTAAATTAGCTTTGTGTTATGGAGCTGAAATGTGTGCCAGAGAGTGAATGTTTTCTCTGCTGACTGCAGGAAGATGTTCTTTTTCTGTCTGGATTGAGATTGGCACCCTTTGGATGGGAAAACCCTTTGGGATGGAAGGACAGCAGTCCTTCTCCATTCCCTTAAGTGGTGTGTTCCCACGGGCTGCTTGAAATCCTCTTATTTACCTTCTGGGTGCAATCAACTTGTCCTTGTTGGTAAGCAGGTTTGAAGAATTTTTGTGTATGTAAGAGGATGGGTTCATAGTTATTGGAAGAAAAGTTGAGATAGAGCATGTTAGGATTTTGTCCTTCAGACATCCTTTAGATTCTGTGAAGAAACCAATAAACACTGAAACATTAATCTAAGGAATACACCAGGTTAGGATGACTAGTAAGACCAATGTTCAAACTCTGAGGACAGAGAGACCTCTAGATCTTAAATTGTTGATAATGTTGACTACATTCTTCAGCAAACATAAGAACTCTTACAGAAAGCCAAGTATGGTGGCCCATATATGTAACCTCAAGAAATACTCCCAGGAGGAGGCAACAATGCTTCATAAGAAATGTACTCATTACCTTGCCCATGTAATTGTAACCCCCCTGTATGGTATTTTACAATTAAAAAAAAGAAACAAAATGAGGAATTGCCCTGCCCCAAACAAAGAAAATACTCCAGAAAAGAGACTAGAAAAGAGAGAAAGAAAGACAATGAAATAGAAGAAGTGGTTAATTTGGAATATGATTTCTCTTGTTAGTAAGGATTTTGAACAAATAAACTATGGGGAATGATTATTTTTGAAGAAACGTTCTAACAATAGAAATGTGGAGGATGGAAAATGAGTAATTTCAGAGCAAGAGAGTTAAAAATAATATCCTAAAGCCTTCCTGCTATATGTTGTTTGATAACATATTTCAATCTTGGGATATAGATAGATAGATATACACATATATATCTGCATTTAGAGTGATATATATGTATACTCACACATATACATAGGTAAACATATAAATGTACCTAAGGATAAATGAATAAATTATATATATATATATGTATATATATATATGGACAAGACAAATGGCCACTGGCTTCAGTTGGGTTGGTGCAGAAGTGATCAGCAGTTCCCTAAACAATTATCAAATCTGAGAAATGAAAACTCACCTCAGTTGATGAAAGAAGTTGACTAACTCTCTCCCATCTACCCAACCTGCTTCCTACTAACAAGAAGGAAGAAGCTAAGATCAGAACACACCCTAACAGCAGGGAGGGTTAGGAGATCAGTGTTGAAGGTCCACACCTGTGGGACCAGTTTACAGGAGGCCAACTCACCGGGTTCCAAAGCTCAAGTTTAACCTGGTCTTCCCAGTGGGACCCTGTCACTGAAACCCAGCAAGCAAATAAAATAGTTCCCACCAAGCCAGAAGTCTCACAACCCTACAAAGAACCAGGAAAGAGGAAGGAAAGCCTGGGAAAAGACATTCAACTGTACACACACAAACACACACATATACATGCAATATATGTACATTTGAATAGGTTTCTGCATACATGTTTGTACATATATGTATATGTATGTATGCATATATATATATATACACAAGGGAAAATATACTTATATATACATGTATCTCTAGAAGACCAATAGTCACTGGCTTCAGTTAGATTATTTCAAGCGTGAACAGCAATTCCCTAATTATCCAACCTGGGAACTGCCAACACACATCATGTGATGGAGGAGATCAAGGCACTCTCTCCCATCTACCCAACCAGCTTCCTACCATAACAGAAGTAACAAGCTCAGATCAAAACACACCCTAACCACAGGAGGTAGGAGCTCAGTGTTGATGGTGCACACCTGTGCTCAGCCTACAGGCAGCAAAATCACCAGGTCCCAAAGCACCAGTCCAACTTGGTCTTCCCAGTGTGACCTTGTCTCTGAAACAAAGCAAGCAAACAAAACAGTTCCTTAGCAAGCCAGCAGCCCACAACTTCAAAAGGAACAAAAAAAGAGGAAGGAAAGACTGGGAAAAGACACTGGCCAGTACAGATTTGCATATATATGTATAAAATATAAATAATTATATATAACTATATATGTTTGTGTATATATATGTATGTATATATGTTTGCACATATACATAGGTTAAAATACACACATACACACATATGTACATATTTATTCATTCATTTATATATTTATTAAACTTGACCAGGCAAATGGCCACTGCCTTTAGTTGGATTGGTGCAGGCGGGATCAGAGATTCCCTCAGCAAGTGTCCAAACCCGGAAGTGCCAATGCACATCAGGTGATGAAGGACACTGAGGTCAAATCGGCTACAATAGCCCTGGAGTTGGTGGAGCAACTACAAAAGTATGTCTAGGGTTATCGGTTATCTTTAAAGATGGAAAATACAGGGCCAGATACAGAGGATCCGGTAAACAGGATGGAGACAAAGGGAGTGTTAGTGGAGGGTGCCAGTTGCACCATCCCCTGGTCCCCCAGGTCAGAGGAATAGTGGGGGATCTCTTGATACAGGAGTTCGGGACAAGAAGGGCAGAGCTGACACTTGGCCTTGGGAGTTGTAGGGAGGGGACTTGTGGAAGGTCAGGCAAGGTGCATCATGGGAGACCCCCTGCTAGGATGTAAGGGTGTGACAGGCGTGAGACAGGGAGGGGCTTACAGGAGGAACTGTGGGAAGAGGTGGGGCAGTAAGAGTTTATATAAGGCAGGCAGCTGGTGGGCAGGGTCACTCTGGACTCGGCTGCAGAGAGGACCAGGAGGAAGCCTACGTGCCTCGCAGCGATCGACCGGAAGAAGAGTGCCCAGAGCAAGGTGAGTGACCCACGGTACTCAGGAAGCCAGGTGAGTGGACTGGGCATCTCTGTAGACATAGACAGGGTTGGCAGAAGGATGGAGGCAGCCCAGTGGGAATGCAGAGCGGTGAGGCAGATTCAGGAGCGCCTGGCCTCCAGCACAGATGCCGACGAGCTATACAAATCCTTGAGGCTGCTCTCAGTCATGCCCATCACGGCAGAAATCGTTGCCACCACGGGTGTCAGAGAGACAGTGAAGGGTTTTAGGAAGTATCAGCAGGTAGGCATTTTGGCCAAGGAGCTGGCCAAGCGCTGGAAGACGTTTCCGGTGCTGAAGCACAAATCAGAGGCTCTGAGCCAGGTTCCTGAGCAGGATGGCAGTCAAGAGCCCAGGAAGGATGATCTGGGAGAGGAGGAGTGGAGGGAGACAAGGGAGCAGGAGCTGGAGGATATGTTGAAGTCCTCAAATGTGGATGCGTTCTCTCAGAGAAGGGCGAGTGACCCGCAGGATCCAGGAACACAGGTGAGTGGGCCCAGCATCTCTGTAGACATGGTCGGGGGTAGCATCGGGATGCAGAATGCCGAGTCTGTGTGCGGTGTTGTGCGGCAGCTCCAGGAGCGCCTAGCCTCCAGCACAGACACGGACGAGCTTGTTAATTCCCTGAGGCTGCTCTCAGTCATTCCCATCACGGCAGAAATCCTTGCCACCACGGGTGTCAGAAGGGTAGTGAAGCGTTTTAGGAAGCACCCACAAGTGGCTGGTTTGGCCAAGGAACTGGACAAACACTGGAACACCTTGGCTGTTCTGAGCCACAAATCAGAGGCTCTGAGCCAGGTCCCTGACGAGAATGGAGGTCTAGAGCCCAGGAAGTATGATCTTGGGCAGGGGGAGGGGCAGAGGGAGGTGGAGGATGGTGAGAGGGAGCAGGAGGACCTGTTGAAGGCGTCAAATGTGGATCTGTCCTCTCAGAGCAGGGCGAGTGAACCCCTGGATGGAGGAGTCCAGGTGTGTGGTTCCCGCGTCTCTGTAGACATGGCCAGGGGTGGCATGGGGACGCAGACCGCCGAGTGGGTGTGGGGAGCCGTGCGGCTGCTCCAAGAGCACCTGGCCTCCAGCACACACTCGGAGGAGCTCCGCAAATCCTTGAGTCTGCTGTCGGTCTTGCCCATCACGGCAGAAATCCTTGGCGCCACGGGTGTCAGAGAGATGGTGAAGGGTTTTAGGAAGCACCCGCTGGTGGGCAGTATGGCAAAGGAGCTGGACACACGCTGGGAGACCTTGGCTCTCCTGGGCTGCAACCCAGCGCTTCTTTCGGCGATTCTACAGCAGGTCTCTGAACAGGATGGCGCTCAAGAGCCCAGGAAGGAGGCTCTTGGGCTGTCAGAGTCAGGGTGGGGCGAGAGGACAAGTTGAAAGAGTCAAGTGTGGTTTGGGGCTCCGGGGGGAAAGAAACAGCAGCCGGGAGGGGAGGCCCCAACTCTGGGCCAGAGCCCCCACGGGCCGGGGAGCTGTGTGAGTTCCAGGGACCTGGCAAGCGGTCTGCCAGCCCTTGTCCCAGGAGCAGGCAGGAGAAGCGTCCCCGAGTGGACCCAGAGTCCTCTGGGGACAGTAGCAGGTCTTATCGTTGGGCTGTGGACAGCCCTGGAGTCTCGCGGGACCCTGGGCCACTGGTATCTGGGACATGCCTGGCAACGCATGCCTTCCGGTCCAGCAGTCTCAGGATCCACCAGGGCTCCCACAAGAAGGTCTCCCTTGGGAACCCCAGGGACAGGCTGGGGCCAGACCAAAAGATGGGTGCCGATCCTCTGAAGAGGAGAAGAGAGGTTCAGGCCCCCTGCCCTCTAAGATCAAGCAGACCTCTGGCAAGCCAGAGACGCAGGCAGTGAAGCTCCGTGGGCGTAATCACCAGAGCAAATCCCAGCAAGAACATGAATTCCGCGCACCTCCACAATCTTTCGAGGATGCCCTCAACCAGACCCAGCTGCTGCCGAGGAGACAGAGGACCAAGGGTAGGATTCGTGCTGCTGCCTTGGCTCAAGGAGGCCTGAAAAGGAATGGCTCCAGCGGCCCCAGAAGACCCTCGGATTCCGTGCACAGCTCAATCCCGAGGGCAAGCGAGGTCCAGGCAAACCAGGTGGGACAGCTTGCGCCAACCTCAGCCGCCAATCGAGCCAGTCCTGTCAATTCCACAGAAAGAAGCCGGGGTGCCAATGGTGCAGCTCAGCACTGAAACCTCTAATTTCCCTGGGCTTCAGGCCTATTCGGGTGGGCAGCCTGACCTGAAAAGGATGTCCTCCTTCTCTTCATCTAGGCTGGGAACCTCTGTGCCCTGGGAAGTGGGAAAAGCAGAAAGGGAAGGGGAAGGAAGAGGAGTTGAGGAAGGGGTGAAGGGAGATGAAAGGGAAGGTGGAAGGGGAGCCGAAGGCAAAGGGGGACAGGGAGAGGGAGGGGAAGAGATGGCCATGCCTTTTGTCAGAAAGTCCCTGAAGATGCCACTGTACTCTGGACCAAAGCGCGACTCCCTCGCTCCCTGGTGCCCCCAGGATGTCCGGGGGCTCCCACAACACAGCACTCCAGCCACTCCCAGGCCGCCCTGCATTCTCCTAGCACCTATTTCCCAGACTTCTACCCCTTCTCCGCACCAACCTCAAGGGAACACTCACCCGAGGACAGTGGCGCACAGTGGTACAGACAGGCTGTGGCAAATCCGCTGTTGCAAAGCATTCAAGGATGAAAAACCAGCAGAGGGTGAGTCCTGGCGAGAGCTGTACCTGCGGCTTCGCCAAGACCAAGAGCAGCAAGTTCTAGCAGCGAGCGCCTGCACAAGCCAAGAAGAGCCAAGGCCAATGGGCACAAAGCTTTTAAATCAACCTCCAGGAAAGCCTCCTGGCCCTGGAAAATGCTCCCGGGCCAGGACTGTGTTGGAAGGATGCTCAAGGGCCATTCTCACTGCTTCTAAGGGACTGGAAAAATAAGGAGAGTCAGCAGATTCCTAAGAACAGAGTCTTCAATCTACTGGAGTCTGTTCTTATCTGAACATTGAGGAACACCTCATAAATGCATGAATGCAAAAGCTGTATGTCTATTGTTTATACGTAGTAAATTAGGTATTATTTGATTGATATGCTAATATTTAATTGTATAACTTATCATTTTAAATTCTGAAACTGAGAAGGAAATCTAGGTATAATGGACGGTCACTTGGCTGTCCTTCCCTCACTCTTAGCCTGGGCATGATGAAGCTTAGGACACAGTCTGTGCCCTTGAGCACAAGCAGTGACCTGCTCACTGCAGAGGACTCTGTTGACCTGCTGGGGACAGCACTGATCCTGCAGCCTTGTCTCATCTCCCACAATTGGACATGCTGTGTGCACATGTTCTCTTTAGTGCTGGAAGTCACAATATAGCTTAGGCTAATACTGAGCTGGTAAATCCCAGCACCACAGCCAAAGATGAGATTTATTTGAAAAGCACTAGTTTTTAATATTATCTATCCAATTTGTAGTGTTCAAATCCAGTGGGCAAATGATAGAGAAGAAAATGGAATCAGAATGAGTATTTGTTAAAGGATATGATGCATTATCATACCATCAGTCAAAGGAGCCATATGGCTGCCTGTGCAATTCCATGGCTTTTGCTGCATTATCCTAAAGGGTATCAGAAATGCTTGGTTCAGAGAGCACAACAGTGCCTTAGTATCCTGACTTCTCTACCTACTTGCTCTCACATTCACTCAGAAAACCTGTTGTGTTGCTCCTAAAAAAGGCTACACATGACAGTTCTGCTACACCAGGCAGGGTAGTTTTTGTTCAGGGCTGTATCAGTGTGGGAGGAGCATGTGTATGCTGAAAGCAGTAATAAACACCAACATCCTCAGACTCCACCCTGCTGATTTTCAATGTGAAATCTGTGCCTGACCCACTGCCACTGAATCTGTCTGGGACCCCAGAATATTGGTTGGAAACCAAATAGATTAGGGCTTGTGGAGACTGGTCTGGCTTCTGTAGGAACCAGTACAAATAGGTGTTTCCATCACTAAATAAGACTCTGACTTGACCTACAGAAGATGGAGACTGGCTCTCCCATGGTGACAGGCTGAGAGAGTGGAGTCTGAGTCAATATAGCATCTCCACTGAATCCTAAAATAATTAGAAAAGTGGACAGGGTTAATTACTAGCATCATAAGACATTTTCACAATTACATTATTGCAGGCTATATTTTTTTATTTTTGTTTCATCCAACAAAATGTTCATTAAATACATGATGATCACACACACACACACACACACACACACACATCAGAATTTGTAAAGCAGCATGAGATTTTGCTCCTTTTGGAATCTTCCTCACTCTCAAAGACACAAATGCCACATTTCCATTCAAGAGGGCAAATATGCATGAGTGGACATAACACACATGGGGAGCAGAGCTCAGCCCCTCCCCATCTCCTTCCTCAGCTCTAGTATGTTCTTACCTGATACCCAGAGCAAGAGCAGCCCCAGGAGCTGAGCCGGGTACCTCATTTTGAGAGTAAGGAATCCTGGTCAGTCCAGGCAACTTAGAGCTGAGCTTTTATGTTGGACTTGCAGGGAAGTTCCTCCCTAGGGAGCAATATGCAAATATCCTGGTGGGTGCAGTGGTGAGAGACAAACTGTCAGGTGAGATGGAAACAGACACCAGGAGGGTGGGGCCTCTCCTGTGAGCAAATGACATTAACTGGGACCAAGTAAAGCAAGAGAAATCTAATGTGTGTTCCCTAGAAAGGGAATGCCTTCATGATTCCCCCTGCTCTTGTATGCTGCCTAATTCTTCAACCCTTTCTGGTATGTTTTACAGTTTTCTTGATAAGGATGCATTTCCATAAATATTGAGTCATTCTTATTTATTTTCTAGATATTTGTTTTAAAGTTTAGGTCTGGTCATTTTATTTTGCTTAGTATAAACTACATGTAATGTAGAGAGCAAAAATAAGAAATGTACAATGTTTAGAAAAGTTATACAATTCAGACAAACCCTGGAATTCAGTATCAAGTTACTCAAAGGCCCTCTTCCAGTCCATAACAGACAGTCCCAACATGTGGCATTATAGTTTGTTTGTTTCCTAGACTTGACCATCACATAAGTGGAAGAGAGATCTTTTATTTGGTTTCAGCTTCTTGTTTCTGAAATCCTTTTGAGGTCTTTTTCCCTCATAGGTTCAGCGCCCTTCCTATAACTTCCTTTGGTTCTAAAAGGCTTCTTGTTCTGCCAGAGTATGTCTGCACATACCAATTTCCCTTCATTTGCAGTTAGAAAAACAGTGTTAATTTTTTGCCTTCAATTTTAAGGTATAGGGTTATGAATACAGTATTCTTGGTTGACTTTTCTTTTCTATTGATTGTCACATATGCCATTCTACTATACTCTAACCTCAAATGTTAATGATAAAATTAATCCAGGACTTTATTGAATTTTCCTGTGCAAATAAGCATAATGTTCTTCAAGATTTTCTTTTCCTGTGTCACAGCTTTTTATATGTGTTTACCTGGTTGTGATTCAGTAGAACTCTATAATGTAAAAATACATCTCATTTTAAGAGTTATATTTCAAATATTTTTGGCTTATTTTTATCTTTTGCTTTATAGGTTTTCATAAAGAATCTTACCACAGTAATCACTAAATTAACCCATAATTCTCTGAGGAATTATATGTTCATTTTTTCATTGATTTTTTACTAAAAAACTTATATTGTTATATATTCACTGATTCTTCTGCCATAATCAAGTGATAACATATCTATTTAGTGCATTGTTCCATTGGGTTCTAGAATTCCCAAACCTGATTTTTACACCAATGTAAATTTTTGCCTTACTTCTCCTCTACCTGTCCTTTCCCTCCTCTGTATTCTTCCTAGGCAGTTTGTATTACTGGCCAAATTTATATGTTTAAAAATTCATGCATTTGTTTCCCCTTTCTCTCTCACATGCCCAGGATGGGGAAAACAAGTTTAACATAGTTTCAACCCAAACAGTCACCTCTCATCTCTCCAACCCAGGAAGTTATTAAATCTCTGTCCAAGAAACACAGAACTAAGGAGATGAGACAACAGTAAACCAAGAGAGAAGAACCAATTGTGCTACCATTTAGTCTTGGGATGGACATCTTTCATGTAGCCTGGAGTAGACCCTTTGAACAGCCTCTTAAAACTGGGACCTTTTCTCTGATGAGTAGGATAATAGACCTTTGATTTCAAATCTTCACTATTCTTCTCATTTGACATGTGGCAAATAATAAGCCTTATTTTCTTCTTCCTCAACACACTGCTGTCATTTTTTTTATGAATTAGCTTTGTGAACTCAGGGGACCAAACTTTGGAAACACAACAACATAGAAACTCTTTTGAGAGAAAGAAATAACTTAACGAAAAGATGAGTGATAGTGTAAACCACCAAAATCATTTTGATACATAAGCAAACATTCCAAACACATGAGCAATCCTTGGGAAAATGTGTCCTTTCTTGTGGTCAAGTGGGAAGAAGCAACCTGAAAACTTCCTTCCTCCTTGTAACAGCATTGGAGGGACACAATATAGATTAGAGGGATATAAATTGTCAATCATGTTCTATCGATGTCATTCTTTATCTAGGTATAACATTCTTGAATATTTTTATTCTGAATAATCTAGGACTATAGCTAAATGAGTTAGTGAGATGTAGTCTTCAGTGAGATGTTAGTGACTCTGAACTGGAACTCCACCACCATTTCTGTCATTTGAAGGCCTGGAAATCCTCGGTGCCAATGCTTCCTAGGTTGCACTGGAGAGACTTCAATGTCACTGGACTTGAGGCTCCAGAGATTCAGTTAGTCTTTATTGTGTTATACTTTCTGTTTATTCTTTGTTTATGAGGCATGATAAAAGCAAACATCCTAAATTTTGAAAGGTGGAAGAAGGAAAAGGGAAAGATAAGGAAAGTTAATCACTTAAAAGTTAAAGGCCCAAAGAATGAAAGTTTGACAAAAGCTTTCTGAAAGTTAATTGAAATACTAAAATCTGAGTAGCCACCCACACATAAATTAGAAATCTTTAGTAACAATGAATTTATAGACTGCTAACCCCAATCATTCCCTAAACACCAAATATATTGTTTACAAAGAGCCACACTTGACCTCTGTATGTACAATCTAACTTCTCTCATTTCTAGCTAATATAGAATTATTGCAAGAGTGAAGGTTGGCAAAAATGCTCATGTTGTTTAGATCCAGAGAAAAATGGTCCTACTTCTATTCAGTATTGTCACTAATGGATATAGGAACTTATCCTAGGACATGATGTTTTTCTTTTTTTATGTGTCATGACTCAATAAACCATTTGATTTCACAGAAACTAAAGTCCAAGCGCTTTAGAACTTTATCAGGCAGTATCTCTTTTTCTGGCTAATGTCTTCCCTGGTCATTGTTGGGATGTATTGGGCAGAAAGAAATGATGGTCAAAGAGGAAAGCTTTTCTTCAAATTCTCAGTTCCAGTTGGATCTCATCTTCTTCAATTGTTAATCTCCAGGGATCTGGGAAACACCTGCTTGATTGTCTGTTATCTTCCC
>NW_012267464.1:346398-348171 GCF_000151885.1 Dipodomys ordii
AAAAAATTCATTTTGTGTGTGTCTATGTATGTGTGTATATGTGCATGTGTGTGTGTATGTGTGTGTATGTATGATCAGAGAGAGAGAGAGAGAGAGAGCAAGAGAGAGATGATTGGTCAGTCACACTTTATGTACATGCATTTTGTTTGTTGCCAATATTTTTCCTAGAGTGGAGAAGTTTATCATCAAGGGCATTATTGCAATATATGGGATATATGTTAAATGATAAAATCATGCTGCTTTGTAGATTTTGTCATGTTTTGTTTATCATTTTTAGAATTGTCTCTTCAGATGTTCTCTCTATTACTATTTCCATTCTTTGCATTAACTTTTGAAAAAGTTGCTGCAGGTTAAGATGTAAACCAAGAGAGTCTGGAGGAAGATGGCAGAGGAGAACATGGGGTCTAAGTAAGCTCTCAGGTAGAAACCAGTTTTACTGTTCCAGTGGCAAATCTAAGGCTAGAGTCACACCAAATATGCCATCATAGTACAAAGAGTTTGGCCAGAGAGGAAAACTTCAGGCAGCTTGGTTCTGGAGACAGATTCCAACACTCTGAGGTCTGTGGTGGTGGCAGCAGCAGCTGTTACCATGGCCACCATATCCACAGAAGGAGTCCAGGACAAAGGCACCAGAAACAGTGTAAAAGCAGATTCTACTCACCACAAGCAAGAACTGACAAAGAGTGAAAATCTTCATCCTGCTGACCATAGATAGTCACATATGGTAGATGGCCCAGAAACCAAGGGAAAGGTGTGAGTACCCTCAAGACATCCTCACCCTTCTCATAGAGCAGCAATGGAATGTTAGCTCATCCCTCAGCGCTGGAGAAGAACTCCACGTTTGATATTGAGAAAGACCAGGCCAGAGCAGCTAACATCTAACTCAGGCCTTAGAATAAGACAGTAGAAGACATTCAACAGGTTAGGAAACTGTCCTGTAGATCTCAGCTCAATCCTGGCGGAAAGTTGTCCTTCTCAAGCAGAAGGAGCTCCACCTGGGCAGGGCAGTCTGTCCTCAGTGAGTAAATAGACCCAGAGGCTAACCTACCCATGCAGCATAGGCAGCAACTCCAGCTGCTGGAGGGTAAAAGTAAAACAATTGGAAACTTGTTACACGTAAATCCTGAGAATAGCTCCACGCTGGCCTGCTTGACTCTCTCAGGGGCTAGCGTATCAGGGAGAAAGGTACTGATCGCTGACTTTCCACAGCGCAGCCTACAACCTAGCCCCGGCACAGCAACTCTAAGACGGAGGAAACAGCCACATCCCTCTTTTGTGATAGTCAAAGTAGATCACCCTCCCACTGAACAAGCCTGAGAGGATTGTCATAAAGACTCAGGTAAGGCAGAGCTTCATTTTGCCTGCTCAAACAAGCTGATTTAAGAAACTAACCAAACCACAGGAAAACCAAACACCACAAGCAAAACAAAGACTCCACCAAGAGACTGGTTACAAACACAGAGAGACACAAGATTCCCCCCATTGAAAAAAATTGAAGAACCCTTTTTTTTTCTGCCTAGTTTTGTTAAAATCTTTTTTGGTTTAAAAAACTGTTGGTTGAATATTACATTTAATGGGGAAAAACTACAACCAATTCTCCTAAAATCAGGAACAATGCAAGGATGCCCACTGTCTACACTCCTCTTCAATATAGACCTGGAATCCTTAGCCAGGGCAATAAGGCAAGAAAAAGATCCACATAGGGAAGGAAGAAGTTAAACTATCCCTTTTTGCAGATGAGATGATAATCTACTGTCATGATCCCACAAACTC
>NW_012267464.1:349606-350783 GCF_000151885.1 Dipodomys ordii
TCCCTCATAACTGGATGTTAAATCCAAAAATGTAAAGTTGATATGACAAAGATGACAAGGCTTAAAAAACAAAGGACTCACAATAAAAAAAATTGAAAATAAATATCACATTAGGGACAACAACAACAATAAACAAAAGACTTCCACTCATCTGGTAGAATCACTACTAAATAACCCCATGCTGCTGATCACATATATGGCATATATATGCACACCAGAGGGAAACCAGGAGGAAGACACAGAACTAGAGGGAATCAGGGAAAAACATAAAACAGCCGGACCCATCAGCTGCACTGGTCATTGATCAAAATGAACTAAGCAACTCAATGGCAGCGATGGCAGGGAGGGAACAAGTGGGAAAGTGGGAACAGCTGACTCTATGCAAAACAAAAGAAATGTACATATCACCCAATGTGGAAGAAATAACTGTATTGTCAAAGCGCATAGAACTTATAAATGTTATTGACCACAACAGACAATTTGCCCCATGAAAGTTAGGGTGTGTTTGTGACTTTAACTAGCATTACTATTCCACAATACAGTGAAATTAGGGAAATTATGTAATCACTTAATCACAATAAAGAATTTGAAAAAACTGTTGTTCTTTTTTATCATTTAAATATTAGGTTTCTTGATTTGTTTTTGTTTCTTTTTTTAATTCTCTTTATAATCTTTTCCATTTTGGTCCTTTTGGTTTTTTTTTTTTTTTTTTTGCCTTAAGTGCTGTTTTGTTCATCACCAGATGTATACTTTGATCATTATAATTTATCCTTCATTATGTGTATACTTAATTCAGATATCAATTACTCAGCTCACAAACTGTCAGTCTTAACTCCTTTAATTGTGGTAATATGCATTTATGCTTAAATAATTTTAAAGTGTTTCATGTTTAAATTTTCAATTATTTTTTATTTATATATTATTTTGAAAATACTGTACAGAGGGGTTATAATTACATGGGCAAGATCATGAGTATATTCCTTATCAAGCATTGTAGCCTCCTACTTTGTTTTCCCTTTCCTTCCCTTCCCTTCCTCCCCCCCACCCTATCCCCACCTCTCCCCCTGCTCCCACACTCAATCCTCCTCCCCCCCTCCAAAGTTGTAAAGTTCGTTTTCGACATAACAACTTGTACATCTCATTGTTGCAATGGGTCCACCTGTATCCCTATTTAAAC
>NW_012267464.1:350833-353418 GCF_000151885.1 Dipodomys ordii
AACAACTTGTACATCTCATTGTTGCAATGGGTCCACCTGTATCCCTATTTAAACAATTTGTTTTTTCCCTTCTCCTCCACAAATTATACTGTCATTAAGTACAGTGAAAGCAGGGGTTAAGCAGAAAATGTCAGATAAGTTGATTTTAGGGAAATGAACCCTAAGTTATGCATTCAAATGTTTTGTTTCTTTCATGCGATATTTTCTAACACATTTATAAGATTATTTCTTTGTTGCTTTGTATGTCCCTCCCCCACAGTAAATTTTTAATTTTTCCTTTTTCTTTTTCTCTCTTCTCCTTTACTTCTATCCCTTCCCTCTCTTTGAATTTAGGTATTGGTTATATTCCTTCTCTCACTTTTCATCCCTACATTACTCCAATCTTATTTTCTACTCACAATTCTCCCTAAACCTATTAATTTCTGGTCTGCTGACTCTTTATTTGATTTTTCTTTGTCCATTGATTCCTAGTTTATTGTTGAACTAGATTGCTTCTGTAGACATTTTGACTGTGTCAGTCTATGTAACTACAGGTCTATGGTTCATGCTTGTTTCAAAATGGTCTTCTATCTCAGAATTGGTTTTGCTTTCATACCCAAATTGGCAGAACAAGTCAGAGAAACAAAAGAAAAAAGGAAAGTCTAGGTATCTCAACTCCCACCACCCATGATAATCAGGCAACAGAGCAGTTAATGAATAAAACAGAGGGGAGTTCCCAAAATCCTCCACAAACACTACTGGTAACCATGCTGAATGAAAAGAATGAAAGCCTGCAAAGGACTCTGTGTGAGTGTGACAGGAAAATGCGTGAGCATGGAAGGGAAATGTGTGAGTGTGATGAGGCTAACCAAAGATGAATACAGGAATTTCGTGAGAGTGAGGAGGCTAACCAAAGATTAATAGAGGAATAAAAGAGCAGGATGAGAATAGACAAAGATTAATAGAGGCATCATGGAATCCACAAACAGAAAGCTGGAGGAATCCATGGAGTACACAAAAGGAATGCTGAATGAACCCCAACAGAAGGAAAGGGAGTCCAATGAAACTATAAGCAATCAACTAAGGGATTTGAGAATGAACACTGAAAAACAAATGAAGGAGGGAAAGCAGTCTATACAAGATCGAAAACCAAGCTCCAAAAAAGAATTTGAAGCCATCAAATCTGACCAATTAGAAGGAAAGGAATAAAAAACAAAGTAGAAAATCTTCACAGTAGGTTAGACCATGCAGAAGATAGAATCTTTGGGATTGAAAAGAGCCTAGACATCAGAGAAAGAACAGATAGTACTGAAGACAAACCCAAGAAATATGACAGATCTAGAAAACATTTAGAAGACACCATCAGAAGACCTAATTGAAGGCTAATGGATGTAGAGGAAGGCCTAGAGACAGAAGTTAAAGGTCTAGGAAACTTATTTAACAGGATCTATTTAATAGAGAACTTCCCAAACATACAAAAAGATAGGCCCATTCAGATACAAGAATCCTTTGGAACCCCAAATAGACCAGACCAGAACAGTTCATCCCACATTGTAGTCTGCACAAGATCAAGTGAGACCAAAAAGGATCCTTAAAGCTATCAGGGAGAAAAGACCATCCACCTATAAAGGGAAAACAATCAGAATGACTGCAACTTTCTCAGCAGAGAATGCGGGGAGCCGGGGTGAACGCCATTACAAGGTGCCACCCACTTCCTTGCAACTCCATATTAGGCAGTGCTTGGCGGGATGGTGGGTCCTGGGCTTTGAACATGCGTGAGCCACGTAGAGTCCCCAGCCAATCCTGTGGCACCTGGTGACGGTGAAAGGCAGACGACCAATGGGAAAACGACACGTGTTCCTATTCCCTATATAAGCTGCCATGTTTTTGTGCGCGCTCTCTCGAGCTCAAGCTCTCCTACAAACAAGAAGGCTCTCCAATAAAGCATGATCTGAGAAGACTCCTAGTGTGGTGGTCGTTCTTCCTCGCTGGCCGAGAAGGCGTTCGCCGCAAGTGGTGCCGAAACCCGGGACCCACGCGAGAGGCCGAACAGGAGCAAGAACTCAACACGTGGAGAGGAGACGTCGGTAAGTATCCCCCGGTATGCTGTTTACTGTAGATTATTGGTTCCTTGCATTGCTTCTTCCCTTGTGGTTTGTCTTTTTGATGGTGCGCACTTGCCTCGAGGAGGGAGGGTTTGATTTAATCCAGGAAGGACGCAAAGTACTAAAGCAGCATCAGGATAGTCTATCAGAGTCAGCATCCAGTAAAGGGGAGGAAAATAGGCCTAAAAGAAAAAGGGAAAGAAGACAAAAGGATCCTAAAGAGTTAAAACAGGAGGGACTGCAGCCCTCACAAAAGGAAAAGGAAAAGGGTCTTAGGGATGACCACAAGAGGGGGTCTCAAGGAGACCCATATACCCTTCTTTGAAGGCAAACCGGTTCTCAGCCCTACATGTGGAAGGGCAGGACCAAGAACACAGTGATCCTGTGAGTGACTCAGAGGAAGAAAGGTTAGAGGAGGAGGGAGAGCAGCTCGATCCAGCTGATAATGAAGACTTAGAAGAGGCTGCGGCTGAGTATGAGGCAGACAGATATGGGGGGTGG
>NW_012267464.1:356509-368435 GCF_000151885.1 Dipodomys ordii
GGGAAGGCGCCCCTCAGGCGAAGACCAGTGCAAGGTCTTCTCATTAATGTTTTAGACAGAGGCCCAACCTCTACTCTTACCTGTTGCCAAAAAACAAAAAGGGGGAACTGCGGGGAGCCGGGGCGAACGCCATTACAAGGCGCCGCCCACTTCCTTGCAACTCCATATTAGGCAGTGCTTGGTGGGACGGTGGGTCCTGGGGCTTTGCGCATGCGCGAGCCACGTAGAGTCCCCAGCCAATCCCGTGGCACCTGGTGACGGTGAAAGGCAGATGACCAATGGGAAAACGACACGTGTTCCTATTCCCTATATAAGCGACCATGTTTTTGGGCGCGCTCTCTCGAGCTCAAGCTCTCCTACAAACAAGAAGGCTCTCCAATAAAGCGTGATCTGAGAAGACTCCTGGTGTGGTGGTCGTTCTTCCTTGCTGGCCGAGAAGGCGTTCGCCGCAAGAGACAATTAAAGCAAGAAGAGTCTGGAAGATGTTTGCCATGACTTAAAGACACGCAATTATCAACCAAGAGTACTGCACCCACTAAAACTGTCGTTCATAATGGGAGCACAAATAAAAACCTTCCACATCAAATAAATATTAAAGCAATATATCTCCATAAAACCTGTCCTACCTGGCCGAGAGTGCGGAGAGAGACGGAGCCCGGCCTGCTTCCCTGGGACATCGGTGCCTTGTGGCCCCAGGCCTGAGGCTGAGCAGAGGCCCTGGGGATTGGCCTGTATGCAATCTTTGTCCCGCAGACATGGGGGCTCTTGCAGCAGCTTGCTCCCCACATCCTCGCGCCACGCCGCAATGATTGATAGCGATGGTGCTCCACCTTGCTGGGTCCAGACGAAGGCCTCGCCCAGCTGCCAAGGATGCAGTGCCCTTGCGTAGTGGCGGTCATGGTGCAGCCAGGCGACCACGGCGGAGGCTTTTACAGGCTGATGGACAGAGACCGCAAGCGGCCTTGGAGGCTCGCCAGCATTCTAGGCTGCTGATCCGGGACCTGGGGTGACCTCCCTGCCCTACAGAGAGGCCGCACCCCGCGACAAGGCCACACGAAGGCCCTAACGGTCCTGGCAGGTGAGCGGAGCCCCGGATGGCCACAGGGGCAGCGGTTGGCGGCCCGGGCGGTTGGGCTGGTGCCCGCGGAGAAACGGTAGAGTGATGCCCACGGGTGACACAGGTGCCCACCGGAGCCCACCAAGGTTTGCAGGCCGCTGGCAGGCCCGTGTCCATCGTATGTAAAGGCTGCTCTCAGCTTCCCCAACCTTCTCAAAGACGACCTTTCGTCCATCTGTCCATCTGGCATTCCGGATGGGAAGAGGTTGCCAACCTGTGATAAAGGAGATGTAGGAAGTCGCACCTGTCAATGCCATGGGTTTATAAAGACCATAGAAACGTCTTCTGGAAGTTACCTGGACTGGTGGTGTGAGACCAGCTCCAGGGGACACAGCCAGAGCCGCACTCCTCCTCATTTGTTCCATTCCCTGGTTGGAGGACATGGAACAGAAGACCTGTGAGAAGGAAGAGGGGGCCGGCGAAAACATTTTCCAGCGACAACCATTGATCTGTGTGCAGCTCATCACCTTTGCTGTATGCAGAGCTGACTGTGCTTAAGGACCTTGGATATGCTGAATGCCTGATGTATTTTAAATACCATTTTGAGGGGAGGGAGAACGGTTAACCGCTGGAGTTGTGGGCATGGTGCTTATGCCTTGGTACCCAGGTGAAAGAAATGCGAAGAGGCCACACCAGTGCTTACAGTGGAGGGTAACATTGTCCCATTTTGTTCTACTTTCTTGTGTGCATAGTGTATATAAAGGACAAAGGAGTCCTAACTTACATCTAGTCTTTCTAGATGTTAGAGAGGTTGTCAGTGTATGACAAAAATAGTAGACTTTGTATGTTCTGTGCTAAAATTCCTAGAAAAGGTCTTCTGAAAATCTGAGCATTCTAGCCCACTGGATAGGTGGACAAAGGTTCTAGAATGTTCATAGTTTGAAGACACTTTTTAGGTTATAATTAGTCACATGTGTGCAGTTAGTGAAGACTGCCATGTATATAGTGGACAGACTGAGTCCTTACTTGAAAACATCTAGTCTCTCTAGATGTATAGGAGTACCCAATGTATGTTAAGAGGTAGTAAAATATCACTTTTTAGGTATCTTTTTGCTAACATTCACATGAAACACTGTCTTTAGAAAATGGAATGGGGAAACCACCTCTGTGAGCAGATTGGCCTGTACTCATTTATTGGTTTGGAGGAGAGGTGGAAGTGAGCAATTGCAAAATGTAATATGCTGGTGTATTCATACCTGGACATCCTCAGATGCCATTTTTCTGTATTGCACATTTTGTTTTGCTGTGTATATAATCTATACATATATTATGGACAAAAAAACCAGTCCTACTAAAGATACTTAAAGAAGTCCTAAACATAGAAAATCAAAAAGAGCACAATAAAGGCCAAGAAACAGCCCCCAAAGAGAGAATCCAAGAAGCACAGGAAGAGCCCAGTTGGCACAGACCCCAAGAATGTGGATAACATGGCAGGAACTACCAAACACCTCTCAGTCCTAACTCTCAATATTAAGGGACTTAACTCCCCAATTAAGTAAAAAAAACTCTGTCTAGTTGGATCAAAAAACAAGATGCTTCTATCTGCTGCCTTAAAGAGACACACCTTGCCCACCTTGCCTCCATCAGATAGAATGACATTGCCCCATTTCTTAGGAAATGGAAAGATTTACAATAAGTGAAGTAAGCCAGGCCCCAAAAAACATAGGTCCCATGGATTAGCTTTGTTGCAATAACTTGTACATGTGTAGGACAAATAGAAAAGGTCAAAAGTTATGTACATATGACCATTTAGGATGATATTAAATGAAATAAACCCAAAGATTGTGACACAAATATACTTTTCCTTCTTGCTATTGTTTCTAACGTATTTATTATGTACCATGTGATTTTTATGCTTCTATGTATGTTCCTCCCCCAAATTATAATCACTATTTTCACTGTATTTGATGTGTGTGCTCTGCATCTTTTATATACACTTCTCTAATTCGGAAAGGGGAAGGGAAAAAACAAAATGCTTAAATAGGGATACAGGTTGACTCATTGTAACAAGGAGATATACAATGGTGGGGGGGTAGTTGTGGAGGTGAAAGAGATGGGATGGTAGGGGAATAAAAAGGAGGAGCCAACAATGCTTGATAGGAAATGTACTCATTACCTTGCTCCTGTAACTGTAACCCCTCTGTACAGTATTTTTACAGTAAAAATTTTAATGAAAAAAAAAGAAATCTAATATCAACTGATGCTAGAGGGGATGTGGCCTAAAGGGAACCCTACTGCATTGTTGGTGGGATCGTAAACTTGTACAACCACTCTGGAAATCATTATGGAGGTTCCTCAAAAGAGTACAAATAGAGCTCTCCTATGACCCAGCAATCACACTTTTGAGCATTTACCCAAATGATCACAAACAAGGCTATAAGAAAGCTGCCAGCACAACTATGTTTATTGCAGCATTATTTATCATAACTAAGATATGGAACCAACCTAGATGCCACTCAGTAGATGAATGGATCAAAAAATGTGATACACACACACACACACACACACACACACACACACAATATGGAATACTATGCCTCCATCAGAAAAAATGAGACCAGCCCCTTTGTTAGGAAATGGAAAGACTTGGAAAAAATTATATTAAGTGAAGTAAACCAGTTCAAACAATCATAGGTTCCATGGTTTCCCTTATTTTCAATAAATAGTACATGTCTAGGGCAAGCAGAAAAGGTCAAAAGCATGTACATATGACCATATAACCTGATGCTAAGTGAAATGAACCCCAAGATAGGGACACTATATTTCTTGCTGTTGTTTTTTAATGTATTTATAATGTACTATTTGAATTTTTGTTTCTTTAGTATGTTCGTTCCCCATGGTATAGCCCCTGTTTTTCCTATATTTAATTCTAGTGCCTGCATCTTGTTTATAAATTTTTCTAATTTGGAGAAGGTAAGGGAAATAACAAAAAGCTGAAATAAGGATACAGGTTGACCCACTGTAACAATGAGATGTACAAGACACCATGTTGAAAACAAACTTTTCAACTTGATGTGGGGGGCTGGGGGGGCAGGCCGGGAAGGATGCTAGTGGAGGTAGGGTGGGAAGGGATGTTAGGGGATAAACAAAGGAGGAGGTAACAATGCTCGATAGGAAATGTACTCATTAACGTAGTCATGTAGCTGTAACCTCTGAGTACACTACCTTTACAATAAAAATATATACTAAAAAAGATGTGAACCAATAATTTATATAATAACATAATTTATTTGTTCATAGAGGTCTGTGTCCTTGTGTTTGTGTATGTATTTGTAGTGTTTAGGGGCAAAATATTTATTTAATTTTGTCCATGACAACATATATGCAATTGAAATATAGTTGTAATTGTCATGTCCTTTTCTTACATCCATTATTTTGTGTTTCAAATATTTACTTCACTATGTTTAATAGTAACAAAGTTCATAACTGTTTATTTGTGGCTGGACATGGTAACTCATGCCTGTAATCCCAACTAAACTGGAGACAGAGATTTTAAGATAGTGAGTAAAACCCCTTCTGGAAGGCAGTGAGATCTATCTCAAAAGCACACTGAGGCAGGTGGTGCATATTTCTGTAGCTATACAGGAGATGAATTTAGAAGGATTTGAACAGAGGCCAAGCTGGGTAAAATCACAAGATGTCCTCTGAAAAAGAAACTAAACTACAAAACTATGGTGGAGTGGCTTAAGTTGTAGACTCTAATAAGCAGGAAACCTTGAGTTCAAACACCAATAGAACCAAAAGTATTGTTTGAAATTCATTGTTTATCATTTACTACTATGCATATAATGTCCTCAATACAAATCATGCTTTCAGTGCCTTCTACTGCCTGTAAATTCATTTTTTTTATTTTGGTGCTAGTCCATGGTCTTGAACTCAAGGCCTCATGCTCATTCTGGCTTGGATTTTTCACTCAAGGTTGGTATATTTCCACTTGAGCCACACCTCCAATTCTGGCTTTTAATGGGAGATAAGAGTGACAATGATTTATCCAAAGATGGTTGAAAACTACTAAAGTTCTCTCTTCCCATGGCTGTCATGATGAATCTCTTTTATTCTGCCCTTCACTATGTCTGTACTTGGCATTTGGGAGTGAGTAGCCAGACTTAATATAGCTAGGACTCTGCACTTTGAGAAGGAGGGTGGTTAAAATCTGGTTTCAAAATGATCTGTGTCCAGCATGGAGCTGTACCTTTCATTCTGTTAGACTGAGAAACAGGGAGACACAACCTTAGTCCATAGTTTAGTTAACTTTGCACCCATTGATTTGATATTTCAATTGATATATCAATATTGAACTGTAAGTTATCTTGACTGTATTTGCACAGAAACTTTCCAGTAAGTCATTACAGTATTTATTCTGTGTGTCTCACAGTTCTTTTTGACAGTACTAGAGTTTGAACTAACGGCCTTAGGCTTGGTAGGCTAGTACTCTTATACATTGAGCCACACTCCCAATTGTTTTTGCTTTAATTCATTGTTGAGATATCATCTGGCATATATGAAAAATGCCTGAGCTGGCCATACACTGAGATCTTTCTACTTCTACCTCCTATATATCTGAAGTTATAAGCATGCATCACTATGCCTGGACTTCTCATATTCTTCTTATGTGTTTTGTTGACATTCCATGGCAGTGGCCATGGCGTGTGTACTTGACAGGTGCAACTTTAAAACCATACACTTACATGAGTTTCACCCAAAGTTATTTGTAGTGAAATTGTTCTTTAATATAACATTAGACAAAATCCAAAGAAAATTTGGGAATTAAGATGAAAATCCTATCAACCACTTCCTATAATCCTAAGAAACGGAGCCACTAAAACTAACTAACCACCTAAGAATTTACCTGTTATGAAGTAACTGTTATGAACAAAAACAGCCAAGTTATCTCAGGCTCTCTGCTACTTAGCAGGCTGAAACCACGTCTATGTGAAACGTACCTTTGGTTTTTCCTGATCCTTCAAGTTGTGCTCATTGGATGGCCATGCATGTCTAAGTGGACTGTGTAAGCAGCTCTTCGCTTTAGCTTAAGTTCTCTGGCTCTTGATGACTTCCCTGTCCACCTTCTAGTTTCCCAATAGAAATTAATCTCTCCTTTTCCATCTACAGCATGTGTCTCAAGAAAGCAGTTCCATTTTTACCATTTCTATTCCATGTATGTCTTTATAGACTCAGGGTGAAGTGCCCATCCATAGCCACAGTCCAGCTGTTGCACTTTGAGACTAAGGTCAAAGGATATGCCTCAGGGGCCCTGCCCTCCCCTACTTAATGGAGTGTGGCATCAGTTAAGTTCCTTAACTGTCTGCTTCAGTGTCCTTGTTTGTGTAACTGTTACAGTATTGTTAACTGCTTTGCAGTATCTTTCTCTGGCATTTTGCCTTCTTCTGTCCATGACCCAATTGCTTCCTTAGCTAGTTTCACTCACAGGATCATATATGTCATAAACCTAACTATTTTCTTCAATGGCAACAAATCCCTGAGGCCTTTAATCATACCACATCTCTACCTCTTCATTCTATTTACTCTTATATCCTCTGTTAGAACTTTGTAAAAGAGAGAATGTCCCATGATTTGTCATTATTATTTGTTCTTAATTCTCCTTTTTGTTTACCTTTCTCCCAATACTTAACTCATGATATTCAACACTGGAAACTTTTTAACACTCACCTAGAAACTCTTTCAGAATGATTTTTCCTCAAGTTATTCCTCCAGAATGGTGAGATATATTTCCAAGTAAAAGTTATAATTTGTAAGACAATGTTTTATAAAATGGAAGAGTTTACCTATGCATTGGTAAAGATTAATTTATAAGTCCTAAGAAGAAACATGAATGGCATAAAATAGAATATGAACACAATATGACAGTAATAATCACTAGACAATATGTTGGAAATGAACTTTACACTTGGGCGGGTGTGGATAGGAGGAGGGGCAGAATGGGAGAAAATGAGGGAGGGGGTAAGTAACACTGTTCAAAAAGAAATGTACTCATGACCATAGTTGTGTAACTGTAACCCCTCTGCATATCACCCACTTTTACAATAAAAATTAAAAAAAAACAGAAAATTAGAACAGAACAATCATAAGGGATGCTCAAGAATCTAATCATTAATAATACATCAAATATACAATATTTTACATCATATGCAATGATGTAGTGTATATTTAATTATCACATACTATATCTTACACATAAAGTATATGTACGTATATATGATACATAAATTGTGTACATGTGTTCAGTGGCAACCTGAGAATTATAGGGATTCTGACTTAAAGAAGATCTGCTTTATCTTGATGTTTCTCCACCATTCTTTTAATAAATGAATGACTTGAGTGTTTTTACTATAAGTGTCAAAGATTCCTAGATTTTTTAGATTGAAACAGAGATGTATTGATGTAGGAATACTTCTGTGAATCTTGGTGGGAGCAATTGTGGAGGACAGAGGGCATAAACACAGGAAACTCCTCACCTTCACCTCACCTTGCAGTGTTCAGATGACAGCACAGGATGGCTGGACCTCTAGTGGAATTGCTGTCCTTTGAATTCAGTGTTCTCCTGCGCAATGACAGCTTGACTAATAAATGAATCTGGAATTTAGGAAAAGAAATCTCCTTCCTTTGTCCCTCCTTTTCTCTACCTCCATCCACCTCCATCCATCTCTCTCCATCCATCCTAGCTTTTCTTCTCTCTATACCTCTCTCATTTTCCTTCTCCTATTTCTCAGGTAATCTATCAGGTTGAAACTATTCTACAATAGAAGTCTATTTTAAAATTAAATAATGATATCTATAGTTCATTATTCTAATTGATCTAAAGAAAAAACTCTATATTGTCTCTATAGTACTTGAAAAAATGCTTTTAAATGTTTCAGCAGCTACTCATGATATATCATCAGGCCAGAAATAATGAAAAATAGCTATTTGTTAAAAATGATCAGCAAAACTCTACAACAAACACTGTACTCATTAATGTCTTTATTTGCTGAAAATTTTTATGTGCAATGTTTTTCAAAATCTAAAAATAAAATATATTAGATAATAACATAATAGTGCCTTTGCCCATATTTTGAATAGCTGTTCATAATTAAAAGACAAATACATATAAGGTATTCCATAGCTATAGTTTAGAATCTTATTTTAGTATTTCAGTTTCCAGTCCTGCCCCAGTAGCTCAAGCCTACAATCACATTTTCTCAAAAAGTTCAAACCTTGAGAACTGCTGCTCCCGGTAAGCATGGGCAGGATTCATATCTTATGTATCTAGGACAGATCCTGCAAGTGGAAACATGAGGAAAGTACCTAGGGCAGCCCAGCCTCACACTTCGGCCTCTCTGGTGGTTTATGTTAGGGCTTGTATCACTGTGGGTGGGTCATTATAATCCTGCATACAGAAATAACTTGCAACATCTTCAGGCTGCAGGCTGCTGATTGTAAGAGTGAACTCTGTCCCAAGTCCACTGCCACTAAATCTAGAGGGGATTCCAAATTGTAACCTGTTTGCACCATAGATCAGGAGTTTAGGTGCTTTCCCTGGTTTCTGTTGGTACCAGCTTAACTCATTGCTAATACCCTGACTGGCCTGACATTTGATGGTGACTGTGTCTCCAGGAGATGCAGACAGAGTGGATGGAGACTGGGTCATCTGGATGTCACATCTGGTACCTGACATAGGAAAAGTAAAAAATACATACATAGCATCAATAAATCAATAAATAATCAAGCATGCTAAGTATCAGTGACTACAACACATGGAGGAAATCCTCATCATTGTCTTTCCTTACTTGGAATCCATAGTAGCAGGAGACTCAGGAGCTGAGTGAGGGCCCTCATGTCCACGCTGTGTTCTGACTGAGACTGATGCCTGTATCTGGCGTGAACAGCCTATTAAGAAGGTATCAGGGTGGTGACTCTGCTGTGGGCTCATGCAAATCAGTAGGGGTTTGGGTTTATACAGCTGCAAATCTGAATCTCTTAGTAACTGGGCCTAGCCACCATCCTTGCTGTCTGTATCTCCACAGAGAAAGAGATTTGATCTGGTATCAAGTAAGTACCGATGCACCTGTAGAAATAACTTGAAGCAAATTTGGATATAGATTTTTTTTATTATCACATTAGAAACAGTGATATTTCATCATTTGCAAAAATGCAAATACAGGGTTAGCATTATGTTAAATGAAGTCAAGCTTGGAGACATAAAGCACACATGCTTTCTCCATATGCAGAATATAGTTCAAATGTATTAATGCATATATAAACACATAGAGGGGCATATGCAAGGGTAACAATATATTAACCAAAGTATGGCATTTACATGGGAGAATTGCAATGATGTAACTCCTTAGATAAACTAACACAATTCAATAAAATGAATACTGGCACTTGAAAGTTGTGGAGGGGAGGTCAAAGGGAGGAGTAGATGAATGTAGCGAGGAAAGTAGGGAGAATGCAGACCTACACTCCAATGCAGATTCTGTGAAACTAAGAAAGTTGAGGGGAGGTATTAAAGAGAATAATAAAAGGCGTGATGGTATGACATCAGTCAAGCTGCATTGTACTTATGAACTAAAAGTACTTTGTACTACTACTTAAAGATAATACTACTTAAAATAATAAATAAGCTATTAAATTTTCTGACCTTTTGTAAGGAAGAATGCTCACTTTTACAGAAGATATGTAATCCACAATATATCATATGTAAATTAATACATGAAAGAAATGGCTGTTCAGTGTGTTTTATACCATTTGAGCGTCCAGAACCACCTTCATTACTGCTCAATGATCCATTACTTCAAATATGGAAAGGGATTCTTACTGAGGAATGGACGGATTTTTATGTTAACATCATAGATCTGTAGCCATGTTCTTATCTCAAGACTCGCAACAGAAGCCTCTACCTTCCCAACTTCCTCCTCTATTCAGGCGGCATGCTCTGACAGAGCCTCTTTTACATAGATCTTTTCAAAAGGCCTCTAGCTAGTGGTGCTGGAAAGGACAGACCACGTCAATCATGAGAGATTTTCTTCCATTTATTTTGAAGAGTCTCTGTGAGTGAAATTGCAATTAAGACATGAAAAGAGACTTACCTTTCAACTCAATTGTGGGTAGAGCAGACCCTGAATATCTCCTTACTAAGTATGACTCCACACTTTGGTTCTAGTTCATTGTACACAAGGCACCAGGACTTGTACCCCAAGTGGCTCTGTGGTCACATGTAGGAAATTGCACCATTTTCCACTCTTCCTCAGTGTGTCCCATTCACCTGCTGCTTCTCCACAAAAACAAAATGAGATCTGTTAGATGTGGAGATCTGTTAGCTCCCCAGAAGCCCGGGGAAATTAAGCTCCCAGGGCTGTGAGAACTGTTCCTGACATGGGCATGAATGACCTAGTCCAGCACTCCATACAGGCTATACAGGCACTCCTAATTCTCAATGTTCCAAACCCAATAAAAAAAATTCACCCACCACAAAATATTATCTTAGAAGAGTCATCATTTCAAAATAAAAATATACTGTATAAATTAATTTTTAATTTATCCTATAACAACTCTGTAGATGAAAAGATCTGAATATTGGATAGAAACATTGGATAAAAATGATGCTTTTAAGTGCAATATCTATCACTGAACAGTACTAGGAATCATTTAACCTCTATATACAATTTTGAGGATGAAATAATAATAATCGTTTCTTCAATTATACTTTTATTTCTTTGTTTTCATCTTTTGAGTAACTATATAATCTGGTCTCACTTTAATTAAGTAAAGATATGAAATCTATGGCTAGGAAGGTGGCTCAGTGGTAGAGCGCTTGCCTTGCATGCATGAGACCCTGGGTTCGATTCCTCAGCGCCACATAAGAAAAAAGATAAAAGCCGGAAGTGGCGCTGTGGCTCAACTGGTAGAGCTCTAGCCTTGTGCTGAAGAGCTGAGGGACAGCACCCAGGCCCAGAGTTCAGGCCCCAAGACCAGACCCCCCCAAAAAATGCAAATCAAAACATCATTGACATTCCACCTCACCCCAGTTAGAATGGCTATAATCAAGAACTCTAATAACAACAGATGCTGAGGGATGTGAACGGAAGGGAACCCTACTGCATTGTTGGTGGGAGTGTAAACTTGTTTAACTACTTTGGAAGTGGTATGGAGGTTCCTCAAAAGACTCCACATAGAACTCCTCTATGACGCAGCAATCCCACTTTTGAGCAATTACCCAAATGATCACAAACAAGAACACACAAAAGCTACCAGCACAACTATGTTTTTTGCAGCATTATTTACCATACCTAAGATATGGAACCAACCCAGACACCCCTAAGTAGATGAATGGATCAAGAAAATGTGGTCTATATACACAATGGAATTCTATGCCTCCATCAGAAAGAATGACATTGCTTCATTTGTTAGGAAATGGAAAGACTTGGAAAAAATTATATTGAGCTAACTAAGCCAGGTCCAAAGAAACATATATCCCAAGATTTCCCTTATTTGCAATAACTAGTACATGTCTGGGATAAGCAGAGAAGATCAAAAGCTATGTACATATGACCAGATAAGACAAAGTTAAGTGAAATGAACCCCAAGATAGGGATACAAGTGGTTTTTTCTTGCTTGTTATTGCTTCTAACGTATTTATAGTGTATAATGTGATTTTGTTGTTCTTATTGTTGCTTTGTTCCTCCCCCACTGTATAACCCCTGTTTTTACTGTATTTGATGTCGGTATAATTTATGGAGGGGAAGGGAAAAAACAAAATGTTTTAATAGGGATACAGGTGGACCCATTGTAACAATGAGATGTAGAAGA
>NW_012267464.1:370900-386027 GCF_000151885.1 Dipodomys ordii
CTCTACCACTTGAGCCACAGCGCCACTTCTGGCTTTTTTCTTTTTGCTTATGTGGTGCTGAGGAATCGAACCCAGGGCCTCAGGCATGTAAGGCAAGCGCTCTACCACTGAGCCACCTTCCCAGCCCCGACACACAGTTCTTAAACTAAACATCTTAGGGTTTTCATCTTCCATGTTTTTCCTTTTCTTCGATCTTTTTTTGTGTTCTAGATGTTTTCCATCTCTTGATATGTAACTTCATGAAAAATATTGGCATAAATTTAATACAATCACCTCTATTTTTCAATTCAGTCTAAGATTTAAAGGCTCCTTGCTAGATACTTGATTAGCAGATGAAATTTTGACTAACAGAAAAATGTTTTCTAGTGTCATACTGAAACAATTCTTTTTTTATTTTATTTTATTTGTGAACATATTTTACAGAGGGGTTACAATTACATGGGCAGGATAATGCATACAATACTGAAACAATTCTGAAAATTGCTCCAACATTGAATATCCTGGGCAGTCAGCTGCCAACTCTCACTACTCAGCACCATTTCTAGAAGCAGATCTCACAGAACTACTTTTCCTTCCATGGGTTCCTGTTCAGTTGTTTCATTATGGGATTTATATAGTCAGTTACAAAACGAAGGTAATATTTCTGAATTCAGTAATCAGACGTCTGAACAGAGGCAAGGACTGGAGAAACACCTCGGCCATATTGGGTCAGGTAAGAGGTTCAAGAAAAGTATCCTCTCTCTTCCATCTCTGAGGTCAGAGGATCCCATGGTGATGACTCCTACACTGGTATGACATCTTCTGACATGTCCTCCATACTCAAACTACTGCTTCAGTTCAGAGAATTTGCTATGCTCCTCCCCAGACTATCTTTGAAATTGGACAGCTGGGCCAAGCCCTACAGAGATGTTTTTGTTAGGGACTATATAACTGTGGGAGAAGTATATCTACTTTGCAAGCAGTAATAAATCCCATTATCCTCTGCCTCCACATTGCTGATTTGCAGTGTGAAATCTGTGCCTGACCCACTGCCACTGAATCTGTCAGGGACCCTAGATGCTCAGTTGGAAGCCGAATAGATCAGGAGTTTTGGACACTGGCCAGGCTTCTGCTAGTACCAAGATAGAAGGCTATCTCCAGCGATATCTATGAGGCTCTGACTAGACCTGCAGGGGAGGGAGACTGTCTCTCCCATGGTGACAGGCAGGGAGAGTGGAGTCTGAGTCATGATAATATCACCACAGAACCCGAAAATAAAAAAAAAAAAAAGAAAAAGGTAAAAGGGGGAAGGAAATTTTTCTGTGGTTATATATTAATTCCCAATCCTTTTCATGCTTTTCCTACTATCCTAAAAGCATTCAATATTGCAAAACATATACAAATATTAAAAAGCATAAATGAGGTTCTAGATCTCATGTATACTACCCACTGCACAGTTGTCATAGTTGTCACCAAAGCTCAGGACCTGGTTCATCCAGAACGTTCATCACTCTCATATAATTAACTTCACCTGCTTCATTCTAGAGGACAAGTTCTGTGCATTTAACTGATGAACAGAATACAAACAAGAAGCAGTGGCCCTGAGGGCTCACCCTCAATCCCCTTTTCCATCTTCATCTCCCTCTGTCCTTACCAGTGATCCAGAGCATTAGGAGACCCAAAGCCCAAGAACAGTGCCTCATTTTAGCTGGGAATCCAGGAGATTTGATCAGTGAAGTCAAGGTCAAGATGAGCCTTTATGTCAAACTAGGGCTAGAAAGTCCTCCTTGGGGAGCACTATGCAAATCAGCAGGTGGGTGCAGCAGTGTGAGAAGAACAAATCAGAGGGCAAGAGCAATTCTCTGGTGAAGAAAGTGACTTAAATTTCTTCTGTGTTTGGAGAAAAGACCCACAACTACCAGCCTGGCTCCAGCAGTGTGTAGAAGGACCCCTCTCCCCTGATGCCTGGATCTCCAGGGAGGATGTGGTGTACTTGACCCCGTCAACTTAAAACACTAGAGGCCCAATTCAATTGAAATCTATGTCCAGGAGAGTGTTGGTGAAGGGTCAATTTGATTGGCCCTCTTCTAGTTATTCTAGAGAAAGATACTGTACACAGACTTCAACTGCCATCATTTCTCAAGAATTCTACCCAGGGCTGGGAAGGTGGCTCAGTGGTAGAGCTTTGCCTTGCATGCGTGAATCCTGGGTTTGATCCCTCAGTACCAAATAAGCAGAAAAAAAAGCCAGAAGTGGCGCTGTGGCTCAAGTGGTAGAGTGCTAGCCTTGAGCTGAAGAGCTGAGGGACAGTGCCCAGGCCCAGAGTTCAGGCCCCACGACCAGACAAATAAAATGAAATAAAAGAGTTCTACCCAGTACCACTGTGGTTTGAACTAGGTAAGGAAATCAAATTCCTACTTCAGTTAATCTGACATCACTGAAACAAGGTTAACTTTTGATGATCAAGTTATCAACAACTGTTAGAGATGGTCTTCATAAGCCAGACACTGGTGGTTCATGTCTGTAATCCTAGCTACTCCGGAGGCTGTGTTCTGAGGATATGGTTCAAAGCCAGTCCAGGTTAAAATTTCCCCTTGTGACTCTTATCTCCAATTAATCATTCAGAAATTGGATGTGGTGTTGTGGCTGAAAGGGGTAGAGTGTTAGCCTTGGGCAAAAGATCTCAGGATCAGTGCCCAGGTCCTGAGTTCAATCGCTACAAGTGATAAACAAAATAAGGTTCTTTATATAGGGCCTAATAAATTGAGTTCCTTATGATCACTTGTGTCAAAACAAAATAACCAAGAGGATAAAATTCTCCTTACAAAGGGTAAACTAATAACATTTCTAAATGAAAGGGAAAAATGTCAGAAAAAACTGAATTTTACATAGTCATTTTCACAATAAGTAAATATGGAATGACACTTCTTCAGCATAACTCTTCACCAGACTAACAGCAGCATTCTTAATATTTATCTCTCTCTTCTATAAGACAGAATGAACAAGAACGCCAGTTACTTTCAGTTACTTAGTCAGACTATTGCAACATCTATTTTTTCAATCTTTCTACAGAATCTGCTCCTGGAAAAGTTATTAACTCTGTATTAGACCCTCCTTGTCCTGCCTGCATTCCATGTGGGCAGACACAGCCAGGACTGCACACCTCATAACAGGACCCAGCAAGAGCTGTTTTAATGTCTCAGTATAACAAACACTCAAGATTAAGTCTTCTTTTAAGCTTCATCACGATCTACTAAGAAACTGAATGCTTGTTCAGAGTTGTACAGAGGAATTCATATTCCAATTACACCATCCAGAGCCTATTGACCACTGTTTGTGACATTTTCTTATGGGTTCCACAAAAATTTCTTCTATTAAAATTTTTATACTAATTTATGGGGCTGGGAAGTTGGCTCAGTGGTAGAGTGCTTACCTTGCATGCCTGAGGCCCTGGGTTCGATTCCTCAGCACCACATAAGCAAAAAGAAAAAAGCCAGAAGTGGCGCTGTGGCTCAAGTGGTAGAGCGCTAGCCTTGAGCTGAAGAGCTGAGGGACAGTGCCTAGGCCCAGAGTTCAGGCCCCATGACCAGACCCAAAAAAAAAGATTTTTATTGTAATTAAGTTATTACATAAATTTCACAAATTTCACAGGTTTGTGATACTTATAGTTAACTTTGTGGGGTAAATTATCTTTATCATGGTTTATAAACTCTGTGAATTCTATGAGCTTTGACAATACACTTATTTCTTCCGCGTGGGATGATATATACATTTCTTTCCTTTTGTTTAGTGTCAGCTGTTCCCTCTTCCCTACTCATTCCATCCCTACCATTGCTTCCATTGAGTTGCTTAGTTCGTTTTGATCAATGTCCAGTGTAGCTGATAGGTCCCACTGTTGTATGTTTTCCCCTATTTCCCTCCGTTTCTTTGTCCTCCTCCTAGTTTCCCTCTAATGTGCACATATATACCATATAAGTGATATATGTTATTTTTAATAAGATTTTTGTTGTGAAAATACCATACAGAGGGGTTACAATTACATGATCAAGCTAATGAGTACATTTCTTATCAAGCATTGTTGCCTCCTCCTTTGTTTCCCCTTCACATCCCTTCTCATTTCCCACCCCCTTTCTCCCCATCCCCCCCAACCCCACTTACCCACCCCAACACCAATGTTACAAGGTTCATTGTTCGACATAATGTCTTGTACATCTGATTCTTGCAATGGGTCCACCTGTATCCCTATTTGAACAATTTGTTTTTCCCTTCCCCTCCCCAAATTATATCAACATCAAATACAGTAAAAAACAAGGGTTATATTGTGTGGAAGGGACATATAAAGCAACAACAAAATCTTGTAAATATGTTATTTGAAAATTATTTCTTTTATTCCTTTGCTGCTTGCTTGTGCAAAGAGAATGAGCAAACTCTTTGAGACACAAAACTGGAAGAAAGTTCCAAACTAAAATCAAATATCAGTCACATGGAAGGGCAGATGAATAACACAGGTAATTTCCCAATAGGTTGTAACTTCAATCCTATACATGAGTTATTAATGATATAACTCAAAAGAAATACTGAAATCTTACCCTTTGATTTCCCCCCCCCCCGTCCCCGCAAGGATGTGCAACTATAAGAAGACTCATACAGGACTACCTTTTTGTGTATTTTTATACTTTGTGTGTGTGTGTGTGTGTGTATGTGCGTGTGTGTGTTTGTGTGTGTATCTTGGGACTTGAACTCAGGGTTTGGTCCATGCCCTGAGCTTTATACTCAAGGTCAGCACTCTTCCACCTGAGTCACATCTCCATTTCTATTCTTTTGTTGGTTAAGTGGAGGAAAGAGTCTCCTGCATTTTCCTTTCCTGGGCTGCCTTTGAACTGGGATCAGCAGATCTCAACCTTCTGTGTAAGTAGATTTTCAGGCATGAGCCACATGCACTGACCTCTTGAAGATACCTAAGCCTTGTAGAACACCGGGATTTGAATTAATACCTCTCAAAACAGGACAATGTATAGCTTCAGGAACCACAGTCCCTTACCAAACAACCAGGTATGGAAGGGTTTCATTCTCCAGATTGGATCATTGTGAATTTGTTGTTCAGTCCTGCTGGCCATTTGCCCTCAACTACATATCAGGTGATGGTCTGCTCTTCTTAGATGTGGTGCTGTAGAAGAGGCTCAGAAGTGGTCATTGTTCTTGGCAAGTTGGATACAGAGAAGCACCAGAAAATATAAAAAGATAATAAGTTTAAATGTTGCCACGGATTGAAGAAAAATGAGTGATAAAAATCTATCAAGTGACTAGGGATAGAAAAAAATTACCTCAGCCCAATAAAAGATATAGGTGGCAAAACTATTATCAACTTCATACTAAATGGGGAAAACTGAAATTATGAAATTATTTCTTCAAAAATAAGAGTATGTAAGCATAACCAAGGAGATGAGGCATCTCTACAATGAAAACTATTATAATAAGAATAAACAAATGAAATGCACAAATGTATACATACATATAGTTCTTTGTTTTACCTTCATAGACTTCTCTTTGCTATGTGAATCCAAAGTAATGGCACAACCCTGACTTCCCAGAGTATGTAGATATGTCATTTACAGGTCAGGAGAGGCATTATAAAGTCTGTGCTGAGGGCCATGTAGAGAAAAGAATGTTAGGATAAAAAGGATCTTTTCGGCCCCTTACAGGAGAAAAAAACTACATGTACATCTACAATCAATACCAGTAGTGCATCCCATTTAGTTGAGGTTTTTCTGATTCTGATCCAAAACTAAGCAGGCTTACACCTTCCAATGCTAGGAAACATTCTTGAATTCAAGCTCACTGAGAATGGAACCTGAGTCCTACTTCCTCACCATGGTTGGAGCAGCAGGAAGAAGAGAAGAAAGTCTGCAAGTATATGTCCAAACTACATGTCAATTCCTAAGGCTGATCCTGCTCAGGGAGAGCTGGTTTGGTGACTTAGTTTCCCTGCACTGCCATGGAGAACACAGATATCTTGGGCTGGTAGACATATTTATGGCATAGTTTTAAAATCAAAGTTCTGGAAGCAGGGAAGTCTAGAGTGTCATCTGTTTTAGACTCTCTTCCTGACTGTTCTCTTTCTTGTAATGTCCTCACAAGGACTTTGATGCCTGTGACAGAGACAGAGACAGAGCCATCCAGTGCCACATCTCCTCAAGACAGTAGCACTACAGGACTTGCTACAGTCTCAGGGACCTCACATCACTTCACTCACTGTTACAGACTTCTCCAAGGACACATATCTCAGGGGACATGATTCAATCCTTAAAACGTGTCTTTTGCTGATAAATGAGGAAGGAAATAGAGGCAGAGCCAAGCTTCCAATTTCTAAATTCCAAAAAGACAAGGCTTCCCCCCACAATTCTGCCTGCTGACAGCTCCTTCTGAGAGTCCCTGGACCTAGTCAAATACCCAAGCCTGGAGACTCTTTGTTGATGATAAAACACTCACTCTTGGGGTCCCTAGATTACTAAACTAGATTATCTCTTTTTATATATCTTGTGTGGTTTCGCTACCATCTAGTGGTATTATTCTAACATTACATTTTTAAAACCAGGATTCTTTTTTATTTTTTATTAATTATTTTTTATTTTACTTTATTGTAAAGATGCTGTACAAAGGATTACATTTACATGAGTAAGGTAATGAGTACATTTCTTATCAAGCATTGTTACTCCCTCCTTTGTCTTTCTCCCACTATCCCTTCCCTCCCCTACCTCCTTCACACCTCCCCCATAAGTGGTAAAGTTCATTTCCATTATAGAGTCTTGTGGGTGTCATCGTTGCAATGGGTCATCCTGTGTCCTTGTTCAGCATTTTGTTATTCTCTTTCCCCTCCCCAAATTAGAAAAATGTATATACAAATTTCTATACAAAATTCAGTGTACCAAAATCAGCACAGTGAAAATAGGGGATATACCATAGGGGGAAGAACATAAAAAAGAAACAAAAAAATCATATAGTACATTAAAACAACAACAAAGAAAGGCCTCTTGTGTTTATATCTTAGGATTCAGGATTCCCTCATTTGCAATAATTGGTATACATCTAGGATACTTTTATCAGAAGAGCAGAAAAGCTAAAAAAACTATGTACATATGACCATCTAACATGATGCTAAGCTAAATGAACCCCAGGATTCTTTTTTCAGGAAGAGTTATAAATTACATTTCAAGATGTCCTTTTCAACTTTTCTATGGATTGAATTCAGTTAAGATGGGAGTTTTGTATGTGTGTGAATATATGTCTGTCTGTATCTGAGTATGGTGTGTGTGTGTGTGTGTGTGTGTGTGTGTGTGTGTGTGAGTGAGTGGTTTGCCAGTGATAAGCTGAAGAATAATGGCTAGTAAGTCCACACAGGTGAAGATAAAGAAAAAAGAGGCAAAAGCTGCACAAAGATCCCCAAATCTCTTCATGCCTAAACCTGGTAATTTACTAAATATGAATCACTGACTGCATGTGGAAGGCTGAAGTGTTGAAGAAAAATTTATCACTAGTTGTTGCATGACATGGTATGTGTGGGGAGAATCAATGGCTCACCTTGTGCTTGTGTGGCTTGAGTACTGATGGCTTGCAAGGTAGCTAATATTGGCTCCCTGGACTCTGCCTGCTGGGAAAGTATTCGAGTTAGTTTGAAATGAACCCAGTGCTCTCCCTGTGAATTTGTCACTGTTCTTAGTCACAGTTGTCAAGTGTGATCAGCACAAGATAATTTATCTCAGGATCGGGATTTGTTCAAAAACTATTGAAAAGTCTTAAGGCAGAAGTTCTGGAACCTTTTCCAAGAGTGGAGTGGAAGATGGAGCCAGTAGGATGAACCCTGGCTACCGGGATTCTCTATTCAGTGATCTCTTGCAGAGAAGAGCTGTCCCTTTCCTCCTGCTCTGAGATTATAGCACCCAGTCATGAGTGCTCAGAATCCACCTCCTGGCCTACAGCTCTCTTGTGTTGTTTACATCCACATCTCACACTCCTGAGGATAAATCCAATCCGTGAGTTCATGGATTGAATCATGTTTAATGACTTTGCTTTACTAATACATAAATTCCCACATTGAAACTCTGACTTTAAAAAATCTACTTCAACATATTATTACCACTACAAATAATGGCTATTTCTCTCAATTCAGTGCTGGGGACCCCAAATGCGTCTGATGCCTAATTCGTCTTCCATCATTGGTTAGAAAGTAAGCTAGGCCCTAAGTTATGAAGATGAGTTACTTAGCTTTCCCTTGTTGTGGCTAAGAACTCAGTGAAAGCAATATAAAGGGCAGAGTACTTGATTGCAACTCTTAGATTACAAAGTCTAGTCTACCATGTGGGCAGAGTTTGGTGAAGCTCACAACATGGCACCAAAGAAACAGAGGAAATATTCTACTTGGTGGCTACATCTTGCTTCCCCTTTCATTTGATGAGATCTCAGTCCTTTGGAAGTGGCTGTGTATAATGGGCTGGGTCTTCTCTCTCAGTCAATTTTCTCCAGAGAATCTCTCACAGCCAGGTCCAGAAGTATGTTTTTCATCTTCAAGCAATCCAGCCAAGAGAACCATCATAAAGATCATCAGATTTTTTTCTGTTTCCTTAAACCTTTCAAAGAAAATAATGAGTATAGAAAGAAGATTACTGAGCCATATATACATAGTTTCCTCTACATGCTGTGTGTTCTTTCATGTCTTTCTTTAAGACAGTCTTTGCAAAGGATAAACTATGTTTCATTAGATCCCTGAAAATTTCACTGTGTGTGTATTATAGCTGCATGTTTATGCAGCTACATTTGGATATTTATATGTATATATATATATACATATATGTGTATATATATGTGCATATATAGATGTGTATATACGCACACAATAAATATCTAAATCTAGACACATGTTTTATAGATGACCCATATAAACACATACCAATATATGTATAAGTATGCCTAATTGTTAACTGTGAATTAATCATATTTCTTAAATCTGTACTGCTTATTAAAATATCATTTTTATTTCTCTACCTATACATTGCTATATATTATTGTATATTACATCATATATCACAATAATATGGATAAAGTGAATGCTGTTCCTTACATGTTTCAATAAATGAATTACATATTCATATATTTAGCAAATTATTTATTTTGCCTTTTCCCTGTTGCTGTTTAAATATCCATAGTTATGCAATTGGTTTTTAACAAAAATAGTATGCAATGAACAACTGGTACACAACTGCTATTATCAGCTATTCATGCTTTTAATTGGTGATGATCCTGCTGGAGCTCCTTTAATTGTTGTGCTGCAGGTCACTCAGCTGGCCTCCAACATGGATTTTGTTTGATCTTCCTCAGTGACTAAAGAGGCAGGGAATTATAGAGATCATGAGCAACATCTAGAGGTTAAAGTACATAGAGAAATTCCAGTCACAAAATATCCACCAAAGAAACACAAGGGTTTGTATTCTGAACATTCAGAGCTTTAAGCTGGCTAAGCAAGTCCTCCAAAATGAACACTGCTCCTAAACTTTTTCATTTTAGTTTTGTTTAGGAGATAAAGACTAGGCCATGTTCCACCTATCTGTACTGCTTTGGTAACCATGACTATAGGAGATTATCTCAATGCCTAGATTTCTCTTGAGATAGATTCTTGATAACAATTGGCCAGTATAACCTCAACTTGAATCCACTTCTCCCACTTTTCGGAATTGTAGGCAATATTTTGAACAATATTTAATATTGATATAGCCTCAGATTTCTAAAAATCATTATTATTTTGAGGTCTGAGATCATATAATTGATAAATATTTTTTTTTCTTTTTGCTTATGTGGTGCTGAGGAATGGAACCCAGGGCCTTATGCATGCAAGGCGAGCTCTCTACCACTGAGCCACCTTCCCAGCCCCAACTGATAAATATTTTTGTGTGTCTAAATAATTTTGCTAAGTGAAGATCTCCTTAGCAAAAATAAACTTCTCCTAAAGCCTAGTTTCTAAAATCTTGTATGGATCCTTGTTACCTGATTAAAGTACAGATTGCTGTGCAGTAGTATGGGCGTGTTCATAAATTTTGTGTGTGTTGTTGGGGTGAGCCAAAACTAACTCCAAGAGTTATATACCAAGAGTTCCGCCCCAACACCCTTGAGAATCAAAATACTGGTTTCTCACAAGCCCCAAGGGTCAGGAAATATGCTATTTGTTGAGACCCCTGGAAATGTGGAAACTGTTTGGAAAGGCCTTAGGATTGTTGTGATCAGGTTATGTGATGTGTAGGCCTGTTTGATTATCAATAGCCCAGACAGGATCTCAATAGCCCAGACAGGATCTGCAGCCCTGTTTGGTTATCAATAGTAAAACAGCCCAGCCACCTTTGCCCTTCCAAGAAGGAGCAGCTTTATGTCTGACCCCAAGAGTGAAAATATCTACTTGCTTAGTGTGGAGACTCCCAAATTTGTGTGCCAATTCAAACGAGAATGATAGGTTAGTTCATATAGATACTATGAGACAGACTATAACCCCATTGGCCACTGACATAAATATGCAATCCTTCTGTGTGTGCTACAATCCCATTGGCCACCTGCATGTGGCTAGGCTTGACCACATGAATTTTGCCTTTAAAACCCCTAGCTCATGGGACATTCAAGGTGGCAGTTTCAGCCCCCGAATCTGTGCTGTGTCCCTAGTCGGTCAGCTATCCACTTCCCCAATAAAGTCGTATTTTAACATGAGGCTTTCTTTACATGAGTGGTGGACTCTTTTCCCCATAACATGTATAAAACCAAGTACATGACAGGAACAACATAAGGGAAGGAAGTGATGATTTGGCTCATATTTTCAGAGATTTCAGTTCACAGTCCTTGGATTCCTTGGCCTGTGGTGAGGCCCAAGATCAGGTGGTGGGAGCATCTAGCAGAGGCTACGCAACTCAGTGCACATTAGAATCCAAAGGGGGGAAAAAACTATAGAAAGTGGTAAGGGCAAGATTAGCCCCAATGACATGCCCACAAGTGATGTATTTCCTCCAACTAAGTCCTACCCTTGCTCTTAACACTTTCCATATCACCACCCTATTGTTAACCCATCAAGGGGTGAATAAACACAAATCTAAGAGTGTGAAGTAAACAGAGAGGAAAAAGCTACACCCAGAGAGACCAGGTCTGTGCTAGTTTTCAACAGAACACTGAACAACATGAATAAGTAGAAAACATGAATTTTGCTGAAGACCAAAAAACTGATTCACTTAAGGAAAATTGTCCTTTTTCCTCCATTTGTGCCATGTGACTATGCAGGTGGAGGAATTAGTGTCTCCCTTGTTCTTGTTTGACTTCAGTGTGAAGGCTTGGAAGTGTGTTCATATTGGCCTACTCTAACAAATCTAGTGTCAAAATATGATAATTAGCAACAACAAAGAAACTTTGTTGATATTATCTGGTGGACTAGTTATTGTTTTGGTTTCAAATATTAAATCTAAGAAGCAGGAAATGTTACATTCAGGAATAATGAATTACAAGCTATTGGGAATCAGAAAATGTTACATGCTGGAATACTGAGTTACAAACTATTGGGAATCCTCAAGCAACAAACTCCTAGCAGTCTCAATAATGCCACTGCTGATAGAGCCTCTGGAGGGTCCCTCATGCCTGTGGCTCAAATTTCAGCCTATGACCTACAAAGAAGACAGCTACTCCTGTCACTCTAGCCACAGGAGGCTCACAGCCTTGCCTACAGGAACCAGAGGCCTGGCCTCCTGGCTTGCAGCAATGCTTGTGTTGACTATATTCCCATGTTGGTCACATGAGCATTTGTCTGCTTTGTGGACACAGGGGCTTTTTCTCCCTCAATCCACATTTGCATTCTGACACCATATTGCAATCTCACTTTGTTTTCTCACAGAAGGTTCTGCAGAGCTTTTCTTTATGCAGGAAAGTAACTCATCTCAAATGACAAGGAAACCGAATTCACTTAGCACCTCCTTCATTGGCATTGGAAATGTACCTATGGTCCCTGAAGGACTAAAAATTTAATTTTAATATACTTCTAAGTAGTTACTGTTAGTTTTATGCTCCCCTTTGTTCCTCAGCTCCACCCTGACCTGGGCCCCCCTTCCATCCTGGAGTTCCCTCCATACAGCTGGCCCCTCCTTCTCTCTGCCCAGACCCACCTGAACTCCCATCTACCTCACTTCCTATTCCTCAGACTCTCTTGCTACCTGAATGGTGATGGAGGCCATGTGTTTCTCTTGAGGGAAATATGGCTCCTATAATAAACCTTATAATAATCTTTCTCCTGTGCCTCCCTGCCTCTGTGTGGTACCCTGGGATGGGTGTGTCAAATTCTCTTACAGTTATATTGGTGGGCTTCACTGAGTGTGACAGCCCAGTTTTGGATCATGGTCACAAGCCTTATTACTAGAACAACCATGCTGGTACTTGAAAATCAATGGTCTATCCCACAGCTCTGAACCCAACTGGGGGATGTATTGCATCCAGGTTGCCATAGCATGTGAGAAAAATTCATAATTTTCTAGGATTGTTTCTGCCCATCAAGTGATGGATATATTTTGTCTTAGAGACGCTAAAAGAGACATAAAGCTTGAGACCCCATAACAGTGTCAATAGAATCTAGAAACAGATACAAGACAGAATTAAATATGAAAGATACCCCTACACAATAATTTTTGAAGAAAAAAATCACACAGGCTGACCAGGAATGCATCTTGATTCTATGCACATTGAACAAGGGCTCAGTCGCAGACTTCTGTGACCACTAAACACTATTACAGGAATTTTTCACACTCCATTAAGTAGAGCCAGAGCCCCAGAACACACAAGACAAGAGACAAGTGTGCAGAGTCCAGTACTGTATCAACCCAACCTTGATTCAATCAAGAAGTAGTGAGAGAACTCTAAGGGCTTGATATTCATTAAGGGTTGTGGGGACAAACAGAGAAGATGCTGGAAGAAGTACAACTGGGTTTCCAGCTTCTGAACAGAAAACATAACATAGACTGTATGTATGGACCAAAACCATGTGCATGATGGAAGTTTATAAGTTTCCTTATGAAGGGAATAAAATCATAGAAGATGCTTGATGCTAATATCACTCATTGTCTACAGTACTACTTAAGACACACATATTTTTTTCAATAGATGCCTCATTGTTTACCTAAATTCTCCTGGTCTTTATTATTTCATGATTTTTTCCTGCTCTTTGTAGTTTGCAAGTCATCCAATTATCATATGCTCTTCATGTCCACCCAGTCACATTGATCACAATGTCTTCCTCCTCAGCTCATTCAGACAATCTTCTCTGCAGCTTCCCAGACCAACAACACATGAGGGCTGCTCACCCAGCCAGAGGAGAGGTTCTAGTTCAGGGATGTATCACTGTGGGAGGATCATGTGTAGCTTGACAGCAGTAATACACCCCTGCATCCTCAGTTTCCACACTGCTGATTTTCAATGTGCTATCTGTGCCTGACCCACTGCCACTGAGTCTTTCTGAGATCCCAGATTCTCTGTTGGAAACCTCAGAGATCAGGAGTTGTGGAGACACCCCTCGCTTCTGCAGGAACCATTTCAAGTATGTGTTCCCATTGCTATATAGAAAGTTCTGACTAGACCTGCAGGAGATGGAGGTCAGCTCTCCTAGTGTGACAGGAAAGGAGAGTGGAGTCTGGGTCATCACAACATTTCCACTTGATCCTGAAATTAGAATAAGATAGAAGTGCAAGGTTATACGCAAACATAGAGAGACATGCTTTTTATTTTTATTTTGATGTATTACCTATTATTAATATTACATGGTTTGGCTTATAATGTATAAACATTTTTGGTCTAAAATTGTGAGTTAAGCAAAACTCTTTATTCAGAGCTTATGACAATAACTTTGTTTTACTAAAGAACTAATACAGATTATGTGTTCGGGGAGAGACAGAAATGGGGTGTTTAAATAGAAATGATCTTAAATTACTTAATTGAGAAGGAAAAGGCATCTCTCTACCTTCCATGCTCATTAAAGTGAAAAAATAGTGATAACTTTAAGCATAAATAGGTCTCTAGACATAATACATTATTCTCACCAAACACAGGTTTTCTCTCCTTCTGCAGACCTAATCCTCACTTACCCCATCATGAATAACAAGACTTGCACATCTAACACATGGACAGGGCACAACTGGAATCTCAGATATCACCCGGCCACCCCACTCTCATTTCTCATCCCCCTTTGCTGTTACCAGGGATCCAGAGCATTAACAGCCACAGAAGCTGAGACAAGGACTTCATTTTTAGGAGTGAAATGAGGAGTTTTGACAGGTCAAGGCAAGTTAGGAAGTGAGCCTTTATCTCAGACTTAGAAGGTCCTCCTTAGGGAGCAGTATGCAAATAGCCAGGTTGGTGCAACACTGTGAGAAGAGTCAAAGGGAAGTAAGGCCTGCTCTTCTGAGAAAAGTAGAAGCAGATGTGTTCTGTGTTTGGTGACAACCAATAAAATCCATGATGCCTGTAGCATGGAAAGAAGGACTCCACTGATAATATCTGGAATTGAGGGGAAAACAGGGTGCACACCACCCTACCACCCTAAAACATCATCAGAGGCCCAATGATATGCAGCTTTATATCTAGGTCCTCCATTCCTCCCTCATCTAGTCTAGAGAAAGGCACAGTGTCAAGCATCAGCAGCACTGATTCTCAAATTAGTTGACCAATAAAGGCACAGAGTTGAGCTAGATGAAGAGGCATATCAGAGTTACCAAGTTATTTGTTAGGGATGCTAGCACCTCTATTTGCCAGGATCTTCATATTAAAATGTAGTGTATATAACTGACAAGGATAGGGCTGGGAAGGTGGCTCAGTGGTAGAGCACTTGCCTTGTGTGCATGAGGCCCTGGGTTCGATTCCTCAGCACCACATAAGCCAAAAGTAAAAACACAGAATTGGTGCTGTGGCTCAAGTGATAGAGCACTAGCCTTGACGTGAAGAGCTGAGGGACAGCACTCAGGCCCAAGGTTCAGTACCCACAACCGGATCATATATATATATATATGTGTGTGTGTGTGTGTGTGTGTGTGGTGTGTGTGTGTGTGTATGTATACACACACATATATACACATATATATGTATATATGTGTGT
>NW_012267464.1:386167-388288 GCF_000151885.1 Dipodomys ordii
TAGTGAAGTAAGCCAGGCCCAAAAAACATAGGTCCCATGGTTTCCCTTGTATGCAACTACGTCTTGAATAAGCAGAACAGGTCTGATAGGATGATATTAATCGAAATGAACCCCAACATAGGGACACAAGTGTTTTTTTTTCTTTCTTGCAATGGTTTCTAATGTATTTATAAGGTACCACATAATTTTCTTGTAGCTTTTTATGACCCTCCCCACCAACTCCTTTTTTCACTCTATTTGATGTTGGTATAATTTGGGGAGTGAAAAGGAAAAAACAAATTGTTTAAATTGGGTACAAGTTAACCCATGAGATATACATAACGCTATGTTGAAAAACGAACAGGTGTGGGATGGGGGAGGAGAGAGGGAAAGGAGGAGGCAACAATGCTTGATAAGAAATGTACTCACAAAGGAGGAGGCTGCAATGCTCAAAGGAGGAGACTGCAATGCTTGATAAGAAATGTACTCATTATCTTGCCCATGTAATTGTAACCCCTCTCTACAGTATGTTCACAAAAAATTAAAATTAAAATTAAAAAAAGAAATGTACTCATTAGCTTGCTCATGTGATTGGAACCCCTCTGTACAGTATTTTAACAATAAAAAACTTATTTTAAAAAAAGATCTTTTGTGTGCATAGAGTAAGAAGCTGATCTGCACACAGGGATCTCAGGGTCACTGTGTCACTGATGTCTCACAGGCTAGCTGCCATGTAAACCAGGGCAGAGTGTTTTGTGTTTATTCGTTTTTCTAAAATGCCTTCAAAGTTCTGTTTGAAAGTAGGATTCTTATTTAAGATGTAAGGTGTAAGATTGATAGTGACATCCTGTGAAATACACATATATGCTATTTGAGATGAAAGGACTGTTTCTACCACAGATACTGCCTATGTGTAATCCTAATCACTCAGGGAGAAACAGGAAGGAATATGGAGAGTTTCAGGTCAATCAGGACCCACATGGATAAGCGCTGTCTCACCTGACATCGCTTTGCTTCATGGAGTGGTGTTGGCAGGAGCAGAGAGGGTGCATTGGCAGAAATAGCATTTGTTCAATAGTATTGTCTGCCCCTGGCACTAAAACCAACTCTCTGTGTGGTTTGTGGTTCTTTGAGATATTCAAATGCTTCCCTAGTAAAGCTCATGATATAGTCAGTGGATAAATTTATAAATGTTTTCTTTCTGTTTGGGACTCAGTAAGTATTGAACTTCTCCCAGCACAGCTGTGGCTGTCAGGCTATTTCATGTTTTACCAACAGGGGAAGTTGAAATATTTTAGATCTATCAGTGACAGAGGGATTAGGAGAACTTATATGTAATAGAGAAACTGGTAAGGATGGTCCTTTCCTAAGATGATGCTTGTGCTGAGGGAAATAGCATGGGTCTACTTTGGAGGTCTGAGTGGTCGGTGCATATTCTGAGAGAAAATCCAATACATACTCAAGTCTCAGGGGAAGCCTTTGCTCATTGTGCGGCTTGTTTGCCAGTTCATGGTAGATTTTTGGAAGGGAAGAACATAATCTTCTAACCTCTAAGAGTCAGGTGAGAAAAGGCCTCCATAAGAGGAGGACCATAGGAAACAGACATGGAACATAGTATTATGCAGTGTCACACTTCAATTTGTAGCTTTGTTAAATAAAAATGAGCTTGTGCCGGGAGGAGGTGACAAGATGGCGGAGGAGAAGCTGGAATCTGAACAAGCTCTCGCATAGAAAGCAGTTTTAGAGTTCCAGTGAACAGTCCTAAGCCAGAGAAACACACCAAGTGTGCCATCACAGGACAGAGAGTTAGACAAGTGAGAGAAAGCCAAGGCAAGAATACACATCTGAGCACTAGCCAGCAGCCGCCGGCAGCGGCGGTGGCAGGGTCGCGGTGGATTCCGCAGCCAGGCGATACCTGAGCTCTCACACAGAGAGTCCGGGACAAAGGAGCCAGAAGCAGCGGGTGAGCGGATTCTACTCAACACCAGCAAGAACCGACAAGGAGCAGACAGCTCCATCCTGCAGTTTGCAGACCAGAGACGACCCAGGATCCAAGACTCGGCGTGAGTAGAAGCCCGACATCCTCACTCCTTCTCAGGGAGCAGAGGAGGGAAGGCCACCCCTCCCCCCCCAGCACCGGTG
>NW_012267464.1:390888-424993 GCF_000151885.1 Dipodomys ordii
TTCTCATTCATTTCAGAATATGCCCACATAGTTTTACACACTAAAAATTTCTTAAAAACAGGGCATTCTCTAATCTGACCCAATAAAATGATGATATTCTAAATCATGCCCTGTGGACTGCAAGACCATTTTGACTTTGACAATTGTAACAACATTTGTGACAAAAGGTCTCACTTACAGGTTGCCTTAACTGGCCTAGATCTCAGTCTGCTTTTAATTCATAACAGTTTTGCAGTCCTTTCTTGAAAATCATGATCTGGCTCTTTTACACATTACATACCCATCACTTCTTAGTGTCATGTGGTTTCTATCATTACACAATTACAACTCTGAATGTTCATTAGAAACATTTTTATATGTTCATATAATATTTTTACCATATTTCCCCATTTTAACTCTGTTTTCTCTCTCTCTATCCCATGAGTACCCATACCCAGAGAAGACCTACTTTACCATTCCTTCATTAATTTTGTTTCCCATTTTTAAGCAGTTATACAAAAGAATTGCCATTTAAAAAAGCACAAATTGTTTAAACAGGAATACAGGTGGACCCATTGCAACAATGAGATGTACAAGTCGTTATGTGGAAAATGAACTTTACAACTTTGGCTCGGGGAATGGGAAGGGATGGGAAGGGGAAACAAAGGAGGAGGCTACAATGCTTGACAAGAAAAGTACTCATTATCTTGCCCATGTAATTATAACCCCTCTGTACAGTATTTTCACAATAAAAATAAATAAAGCAGCAGGTTATGAATACAATGCAAATTGATCAATGTCATCCCTTAAAACATTCTCACTATCCATCACTACCCACTCTTTGTGCACTCTTTATAATCTGGGTGTGGGTGCTGTCCCTGTGCTCTTCAGCTCAAGGTGATTGCTCCACTGCTTGAACCACAGCGCCACTTCCGGTTTTCTAGTGGTTTGTTGGAGAAAAGAGTCTCACAGACTTTCCTTTCCAGACTGGCTTTGAACTGAGAACCTCAGATCTCAGCCTCCTGAGTAGCTACGATTGCAGGCGTGAGCCACCAGCACCTGGCCTTGCAGTGAATTCTTATCTGCATTCTCCTTTTCTAAGCTTCATTCTTCCCCTTTGCCCTTGATCCCACTCCATTCCATTCAAGTGCCTGCCCTCTACTGTTGTTTTGTTGAAATTTGACTTTGCCATTCTGAGGGATTATACTAGAGTGCTCCATGGAATCTACCATATTACAATGAATATATTTGTATATATTTGTACACCAACTAACGTATTTACTAGTAAATTTATAAGCTAATCTGGCTTCCATATATAAGAGAAAACAGGCATCCTTTGTCTCATTCAGTTTTCTTTAAATCTGCACTAAAAGATTTTCTTTCTTTTTTAAATTTTTTTTATTGTGAAAATACCGTAAGGAGGGGTTACAATTACATGGGCAAGGTAGTGAGTACATTTCTTATCAATCATTGTTTCCTCCTCCTTTGTTTCCCTTCCCATCTCCCCTTCCCCCCTTTGGCCAATACACCCCTCCCCCCCCACCGCCCTGCCAAAGTTGTAAAGTTCATTTTTCAACATAATGTCTTGTACATCTCATTGTTGCAATAGGTCCACCTGTATTCCTATTTAAACAATTTGTTTTTTTTTTCCCTTTCCCCTCCACAAATTATACCAGCATCAAATACAGTGAAACCAGAGGTTATACCATTGGGGAGGGACATACAAAGCATCAAAGAAATCATCTTATGTTAGAAATAACTGCAAGAAAGAAAAAAAAACATGCATCTCAACCAGGGCAAGCAAAAGGAAATGTGCTTCTGGGGTCACGTGAGCCCTGTCAGGTTCACTGGTTTCCAGCTAGCTATGGTTATGGAAGCACCATGCCTCACTCTTCCCTAAATGTCGTATTTTACTGGACACATGTGCTCTTCATGGAGATCTCAATACTGTAAAATGAGGAGTTCCATAGATGATTTCAAATTTCAAAATGCAACAATGGGAGGAGAGGAGGGAAGATGTGACACTGTTCAAAAGTAAATGTACTATTTACCTGACTCATGTAACTATAAGTCCTCCATATGTCACCTTTCCAATACAATGTAAAAGAGGCAGGTAAAAAAATCGTGTTGTTTTAATGTTTTTCCTAAGCAGCCAGGGCAAAAATTTAGCAAATCTCACACTTGTAAGCCTGTAACTGTGATTATATGGAAAGCATAGTAGTATTCTGTGAGCACCCTCAGAACAAAGCGTGAGATTCTCCCTCAAAAATGTGCTAGAGTCAAAGTGCTGAAATGTTTTCATTTACCAAGATTGTATGAATTCCTGAATACAAACTTCAGTCCCAACAAATAAAGACAATAGCATCAAAATTGGTACTGATGATGGTCAATATGCTTTAAGTAGTTGTATGTGTGCTCACACATTTTGCATCATAGATAATCTTTTTGGAGAATTACGTGTTATTTAATAAATCAGAATGCTGTTTGTAACTAAAGTTTATAGAAAAAAATTGAGAACAGAAATGTGATGGTGTCCAATGACGCTAATCAGTATCAGCTGATTTTGAACTGTTACAAGTTCCTCTGAAACCACTCACTGTGCACAGAGTACTTTCTGACACTGTCCAGTCAGACAATGATTGCCCAAATTCTGATTATCACTTGCAGGCTGGTAGTCCAATTACACCTTTAATCACACTGCCTCCATCTTTATCCTTAATCACTCTCCTCCATGCTCTTTCTGCAACTCAGGATCATATCCCAGATAGGCTTCTCTGAGACCATGAATGGAGGATTTATTGTCAGATAGTCTTGTAGGACCCAGGGATTCCTGTTTTTCATAATGCAGGATTCTGTTCCAGGTTCTTAAATTGTACTTGGAAAAAGAAAAAAGATAACACGAATGTTGTTTTTGGGAGGTCCGGTCGTGGGGCCTGAACTCTGGGCCTGGCCTTTGTCCCTTAGCTCTTCAGCTCAAGGCTAGCACTCTACCACTTGAGCCACAGCGCCACTTCCTGCTTTTTTCTTTTTGCTTATGTGGTGCTGAGGAACCGAATCCAGGGCCTCAGGCATGCAAGGCAAGCACTCTACCACTGAGCTACCTTCCCAGCCCACGAATATTGTTATTTTGTGTGTAGTGTCAGTCCTGGGGCTTGAACTCAGGGCTTGGGCACTGTCCCTAAGATTTTTGTTCTTAGTTAACATGCTACCATTTGATCCACAGCTCCACTTTCAGCTTTTTTTGGTGCTTAATTGAATATAAGAGTCTTACAGCCTGTCTTGCCTAAACGATCTTTAAATTGTGATCCTCAGATCTCAGACTAAGTAGCTAGGATTACAGATGTGAGCTACCCATGCCAGGCTAATTACTATTTTTAATGCCTATAAGAATGAGACAAGGCCACCTTGTTAAAGGTGTTAGAACATCTTCAGTCTGTACTCAACAAGTGCTGTTTGAGTTTTTAAAGGGAAACTATTTCAAGAAGAAATGTTAAAAGTACAACACAAAGTAGATTTTCCCTGAACCATCTGAAGCAAATTGAAGAAGAAACATACTCTCTTGTGTATTTCTATTTATTTGCAACAAATAAGAAATCAGCATTCGTACCCCAGGGAGACAACCTTAATATACAAGTCTAATTCTTTCTTAGGCTCATGTCAAACATTGACAATTATCCCCCATTGTCTTTTGTCACATAATAGTTCAGTCTAGGTCAGATTTTCCTAGATCTGCCTTTCCTCCTCTTCCCTGGAAATCTTCCAAAGTCTCTGCAGTCCCTTGATCTTATCGGTCTTGAGGATCACAACCCCTTATATTCCTGAATGTCCTTTGGTGTGGACTTCTGCACTTTCCATCAAAGTTAGACTCAAGAATCCATGCTTAGAGGAATGTACAGCAGTACTTCTGAGTTCTTCCCAGGATATCTACTTGAAAGTCACTGTTTTCACTCAGTTCCATTACTGATGATCTTCACTTCAATTCTATTCTAAGGTAATGGTTGTTTGATTTAATTAGCTGCATTATTTTTTCTTGGAAATTAAATGTGCTCTGTGGAAAGAACTTGATGGCTTATAACCATCACATTCCTTGTTGAAATATACTTATGGATCCAAGTTTCTACAGCGAAATGTAAAATTATCTTTGTTACTTGATAGGGAAAACACCACAAAGTTGGTCAATGGGCATAAAATACAGTTGGCTTCTCATCACATTTGACAATTTCCTCATTTTTCATTATTAAAATATTTTTATGGAATATATTTTAATTGTGAAAATACCGTAAGGAGGAGTTACAATTACTTGGGCAAGGTAATGAGTATATTTCTTATTAAGCATTGTTGCCTCCTCCTTTGTTTCCCCTTCCCATCCCTTCCCATCTTCCCCCGACATCCCCCTCTTCCCTCCCACCCCACCTGGCCATAGTTGTAAAGATAGTTTTTTGACATAACGTCTTGTACATTTCATTGTTGCAATGGGTCCAACTCTATCCTTATTTAAATGATTTGATTTTTCCCTTCCCCTCCACAAATTATACCAACCTCAAACACAGCGAAAGCAGGTGTTACACCGTGGGGGAGGGACATACAAAGCAACAAAAAAATCATCTTATAAATATGTTAGAAACAGTCAAAAGAAAGAAAAAAAACATTTGAATCCTGATCTTGGGGTTCATTTCACCTAACATCAAATTATCTGATCGTTTCTGCTTGTCTCAGACATATACTAGTTATTGCAATTTTATTTATTTATTTTTGCCATCCTGGGACTTGAATTCAGGGGCTAGGCACTGTGCCTGAGGTTCTTTTGCTCAAGACTAGCACTCTACTATGTGAGTCACAGCACCACTTCCAGCTTTTTCTGTTTATCTGTTACTGAGAAATCAAACCTGGGGCTTCATGCATGCTAAGTGAACACAATCACTAAGCCACATTCCCAGGCCTCATTAGAATTTGTATCATAAAAAGGATGTTGAACTTTGTCAAAAGCTTTTCTGGATAAGTTAAAGTAATCATGCTATTTTTTAAACCTTGATTCTGTTTAAGTCCTGCATTATGTTTGATTTCTATATGGTGAGAATTTCTTTTTTTCAGCATAGAAACCAATATGCTTGATCATGTTTTATGATCTTTTAATGTGAAGTTGAATTTGATTTGCAAATATTTTATTGAGACTTATTGTGCCTAAGTTCATCAAACAGATTGGTCTATAATTCTTTTTTGTTGGTGGAATTCTCTTTTGGGAATGAATGTAATACTTGTTCCATAAAATCAGTTGAGTAACATCCCTTCCATTGCTATTTATCTAAAACCTATGAGGGTTACAGGTGTTAGTTATTTTATAGTAATAAAATTTCACAATAAAAAAAATAAAGTGACCAAACTTAAACTTTTCAATAAATATCTAGAAACTAAATAAGAATGACTCACTACTTAATGAAAAGGCATCTTTATTTAAGAAAATTGTAAAACATGCCTGGAAAAGGTTGAAGAATTAGGGCGCAGGCAAAGAGGACGAATCATGAAGGCATGTCCCTCTCTAGGGAACACATATACGATCTCTCTTGTCTTTCTTTTTATTATTTATTTAATTTAATTGTGAAAATACTGCACAGAGGGGTTACAATTACATGGGCAAGATAATGAGTACATTTCTTATCAGGCATTGTAGCCTCCTCTTTGATTCCCCTTACCATCCCTTCCCATCCTCCCACTGCCCTTCCACCCAATCCTCCTACCACCTTTTGCCTTTCTTTTTTAATATGTATTTTTATTGTGAAGGTACTGTACATAGGGGTTACAATTACATGAGCAAGGTAATGAGTCCATTTCCTCTTTTGTTTTCCCTTACCATTCCTTTTCTCTCCAACTCCTTCCTCTCTAACCCCCACCCCCAGCAAAGTTGTAAAATTTGTTTTCAACATAGTGTCATGTACATCTTATTGTTACAATGGTTATCCTGTATCCTTATTTCAGCATTTTTGTCATTTCCCTTCCCCTCCTCAAATTAGAAATAGGTATATACAAGATGCAGGACACCAGAATCAAATACAGTGAAAACAGGGGTTGTACAATGGAGGAAAAACATACAAAGAAAAACTCACAAAGTACATTATTAGTACATTAAAAAGAACAACAAGAAAGATAAAATTTCTTGTGCCCCTTTCTTGGGGTTCATTGGCTTAGTATCAGGTTATATGGTCATTTGTACATAGCTTTTGACCACTTCTGCTTGTCCTAGACATATACTAGTTATTGCAGATAAGGGAAACCATGGGACCTTTGTTTCTTTGAGACTGGCTTACTTCATTAATATAATTTTTTCCAAGTTTCTTGATCATAGTTAGTGATTCTAAGTAACAGGAGAGGCCCCACCCTCCTGGTGTTACTTTGGTTTTCTTCTGACAGTTTGTCTCTCACAACTGCACTTACCAGGATATTTGCATATTGCTCCCTGGGGAGGAGCTTCTCTGCAAGTCCACAATAAAAGCTCAGCTCTAAGCTTGCCTGGGCTGATAAGGACTGCTTACTCTCAGAATGAGTTGCCCTGCTCAACTCCTGGGGCTGCTCATGCTCTGGATCCCAGGTAAGAACACACCAGAGCTGAGGAAGGAAATGGGGAGGGGCTGAGCTCTGGTGCCCAATTCTTCCCATGTGTGATGTATCCACTCGTGAGAGGTGCACATTTTCCCTCCTGGATGGGTAGATGATATATGTATCTGTGAGGGTGAGGAAGATTCCAGAAGGACCAAAGAACCTTGTTCTGCTTAGGACTAGATAAGCAGAAAGTGCTGGTAAATTCTAGATGTCCTCATGGTTTACAACTATCAGTGTGTGTGTTGTGTGTGTGTGTGTGTTGTGTGTGCGGTGTTTAATGAAGATTTTGGATCATAAAACATTATTTAAATTTTATAGTCCAGTATTAGTTAGGAAAGAAACTTGCAATTAACCCTGTCCACTTCTCTCTTTAGGATCCGGTGGGGTTGCTCTATTGACCCAAACTCCACTCCCCCTGCCTGTCACCCTTGGAGATCAGGCCTCCATCTCCTGCAGGTCTAGTGAGAGCCTCCTGTACAGTAATGGAAAAACATATTTGTGTTGGTTCGTGCAGAAGCGAGGCCAGTCTCCACAGCAACTGATCTATTGTGTTTCCAACCGAGAAAGCGGAGTCCCAGACAAATCCAGTGGTAGTAGGTCAATCACAGATTTCACACTGACAATCAGCAGGGTGAAAAACCAGAATGGTAGACATTTTGATTCACATGGCCTCCAAAGAGTAACCTTGCAACCCCACCCCCATTCCAATAACAGTCTTCAGATTTGGGGAATCTTCCTTGGAAGGGGAGTACTTAAGTTGGGACAGATGGTCTCCTCTTCTTGACAGTTTCCATGTCAGGTCCCTGAAGAGGAACTTAGTGAATTTTGTTGACAGTATGTAAAGTTTCCCATCTATAGAAACTGCTACTAAAACTTAGAAAAAAAGCCAACTAAAAAGAAAGCAAATTGGGCTAGGAATCAACACTATAGTGCAGGTTGGAGTTAACTATTCACTGATCATTGGGCTTCACATTTTTACCTTCTCTTAGCTTCCGAAGTACTGTTCTCCATTACATTTTTGTGCCCAAATATAGGGGAAAGATAACTTTATTCTCACACTCAACTCTTTTGGAGATCTGTGGGTTTTTTTTTCTCAAAAATATGTAATTCAGTTCTCTGGTACATATTGATAAATCATCAGGTCCATCCACTTCAGGGCTGAACCTTACAAAATTTCCCCCCTTCAGAGGTCAATCATCATCCCTTCTTTGTTAGATCATTTTCTAGGATGGTTCACAGTCCTCAGAAGAAGTTTACTCCTAGATTATGGATTATAAAAGGACATCACTCAGGAATTAGAATATTCCATGCTCTCTCCAGATGTGCCACTTTTCAGCCAGACAGGTGTTTAACCACTTATAAACTCACTGAAACTTGTGATTTTATTCTTACAGAAGCAAAACATGGCAGAAACATAGCCTTGATTCACAGGAGCATAGGCAAAACATAATCTTGACTTGGTCAGCATGATCAATACTATCAAAGCTATTGACATTATTTTAGAAATTATTTTTATTATAAGCTCCTAACACAGCATTTTAATGCAGCTGGTGATAAGCCTCAGCTGTCAATAGCTTTTTGCAAAGCTGCCAGTTTGGTAAACTTGAGTGAGGGAGCGATGTTCTTTTGCTTTTTATCAAGGATGAGGAAAGGACAAAAGCTGAGGACTGGTCAGCCTTTGTCTGGGGTTTTTCTTTACCAGGAGGTTTTTGCCCTTTATCAATAATTTTGTTTTGTTTTTTGATTTCACATGTTTGTACCCATGGTTATTCTTTTCCCAGGGAAAAGGGGAGAAAGTACATTTCTAACTGCAGGAGGAACTGAGACCAGAAAACAGGAAGAAATTTCTGCCAGTGAATAGTAACTCGGATATTACAGAAAACCAAAGATCTGGAGTTTTAATGCATTAAGCTGTTCATCGTCATCAAATTATCTGACTTATCAAAAAAGTAAAGGATTATTGCATTATTTTGAAGAGGAATTTTAATTTTCCAGTTTTTGCTAACACCAAAACTTGATGACTTTTCTTGGGAGTTTAAAACAACTCATGTGTTTACATGATGATGACAGGCAGAAACTTACTGGTAGAACAAACTCCAGAGTCCATTTCAGGGGTTCCACAGAGCAAGGGCACCTGGGGCTGAGGAATGTCTCTCAGAGGCCTTCCACTAGGTGTGCCCATGTGACCTGTCCCCTGACACAGGAGTCAGGTCGTGACTGGGGTCGTCCTGTTCAGGCAAGAATAGGATCTCACTGGGGCCTCCAGATGAAGTGGACTGACCCCTGGACAAAATCACAGACATTTACCAGTATCTTATAAGATAGTTTATTCAATTGACCAGCCAGGGCTAACTCTGTAGACTTTTCTTCCAAATAAATCTGTGCTAGTGTTTAAGCTACCTCTTTGCCTATCTTCTGTGGCTTTTAGGGGCCTAATAGCTATGTATCTTCTTTTGCTTGTTCTCATTCCTCCAGTGTTAAGATACTGACTGAATACTTGAATCTTATGGCACAAATGCAGTACAAAGAGCAGTGTTACTCAAAAAGTAATCCCCAAACCCAAACATGTGTTAATATAGAACCTATTAGAAACTCAAAAATTCTCAGCAGCCCCAGCCTCATTGAATCTGAAGCTACATTTCAAACTCCCAAATAATTTATATGCACATTACTGTTCAAAAAGTAATGCTATAGGCTGGATCTTAAGTGTCCACCTAATGCCTGTGTTTTAAAGACTCAGCCCTTAGCTTCCTGGAGATGGTGCACATGAGAATGTAAGACCTAGTGGGATGTCTTCTGGTTATTTAGGGTGTGTCATGGGAGGTCTTCTGGTTATGTAGGGTATGTCCTTGAAGTGAAAAATCGGACCCCAGATTTTTCTTGACCATGAAGTGAATAGTTTCCTACACCATACACCCATCATGTCATCCCCATCCTCCACATAGGAGGCCTTAACACAGTAGGTCTGCCCAATTATAGATTGGAACCACAAAATTTTTGAGCCAAAATAAGCCTTTCTAAGGTGACTATCAAGTATTTGTAATAGCAACACAAAATTAACTCCAGCCTAATTGTAAAGAAGTCCCCAAAATGTTTTCAAAATCTTGTATTCATGACATCATTGCTAAAGACAGATTACTTCCTGGTGTGTATGTATAACTTACATACTTGTTTCTCACCATGCCTCAATGGACCACCGTGAGCACATACCTACTTTGCAGATTGCTGACTAGCACACTGAGTGAACATAGCATTTCACTACTTGCTCTGCCACTGCTCAGCTTTATTCCAGGAAAGACTGCAGAGCAAAAAGCAGATTGCAGAGGAAGAAGCAGATAAAATGATAACCAGAACCAAAGCTCCAATAAAATGAAAACTACCCCTGCTCACTAACAGGCAGGCTCACCACCAATGGGTGCCTACATTTTCAGAATAAGTAATGGGAGATGCTTATGATTCAATGGTTAAACAGAAAATAATAATAAACACTTCAGATTTGAAAGAAGCCCCCTCATGGAAAAGAATGAAAGCAGAAAAGTTTGAAGACAGGCATATCCGAGTTAACATAATGCTTCTTCCCTTCTAAGACTTTTAAATCTTGTTAGCACAGTCTTTAGTCTATTTTCTGTAAGTATTTTTGCTTACAATAACTTATGTCAAAGATATACAAGGCAAACAACCCAGAGACTGGAGCAATAACCGGCCAGATGGGGAACAGGAAAGGTGAAAGTAATGGAGATGAAGATGACTGAAGTATGTTCCATAAAGGTGCCCATAAAAAGGGGAAGAGTGATCAAATTCTGTTAAAAGTACACCTTGTATACATAAAAGTAACAGTAAAATCCCTTTGTATAATTAATACACAGTTTTAAATTGTGCTTTTCCAAAGTTATCCCAAATAAGTTTAAGCTCATCAGAGCAGTTGTTGGAAATATCTTGATGTTTCCTCCTATGTGACACCTGATATCCCAACTCAAAAGGAACCCAGCAAGGCATAATTTACCTCTGCAGAAGAATCTGATACTGACAGGAAGCCAAGCAAGCATGCTGAGCAGGCAGTCCACCATGTCTCTCACTCATCAGAACTTTGGGATCATAATCTTTCTTGCTTAGATAAACTTTCAAACTAGATAAAACCAGGATATCTGGTCAAAGTTTTTCAGAAAAGCAGTCTTAGTTTCTTGTAAGATAGCAGCTATCCTTTAAAAGGCAGTGCTTATGTCAAGCACTTTGGTAGAAAAGATTCTAACTCCTAAAGTCCTGCCTTGTTTTATCTTTTTTCAAACATAATCAGCTTTAACATACTTTCCCATTCAGCAGTATCCAAAGGGAGAATATTTAAGAAATGGGTGTTTGTTTTGCCCTCATTCTTACAGCCACCAACAGAGGCATTGCTATGAAAACAAGTGCTATAGGCAAATTTGGACACTATTCATTTGTCTTCCAAATTATTGATCAACAAGCTAGTAAATGGTTCACCATTTGCCAGCCTTCAATCTATGTAAGGCCTTTGTGCAGCACTGGTTTCTAATCACCACAGAGATAATTCCCTTTCCAGCCTATATACCTAGAGCTAGTCTTTCAATGTCATTCTACTAGTGGCACTTAGTTGTTCTGTTATTACCTTGATAGTGTCTAGTATAATTACCAGGGCTCTGCTGATAATAAATCTAATCTAATAAACTAATGGATCTAACCCAATCTACATTTTATAGTTATTACCAGTTTAAAGCTAGAAAACAAATAGCAGGTTTTGATTAGGAACTCTTTGGGAGACCCCAATAGCATCTACACAAATATGACAGTTGGAAGACTCTCTGGGGATGAATCTCACTCCTTACTTGATGTTAGCATTTTCTCAACCTGGCCATTCTCAAATAGCTTGAGTAAAATGGATTTATGTTGAACCAAAGTGCAGTTTCCAACCCAGTTGGCCAGTAAGGTCTCCAATACTGGTCCTCTGCAATACCAGACACCTTTCTAGGACTTAAATAAAGTTGCTTTTGGATTGTATTTTTTCCTTTGATGATCCAACTTTGCTCATTAGTAGTTGGCAGATTTGAGCTGACTGATTAAGTAGTGGGCCTGGCTCAACTGAGGTCATGTGGTTCCCACCTCTTCAATTACCCTGGAAGATCCAGGGTATAAACAGAGTTTATCTTTATAATAGTAAATGTACTCATTATCTTGCTCATGTAACTGTAACCCCTCTGCACATCATTTTTGCAATTAAAAAACATACAGAAAAAAAGAAGGTTATGACATATCCAGGCTGACCTTGTTCTGGCATTCTAAGTTCTGACATTCATGCTTGATAAGGTCTGACAACAGCCCTCCCATTAAAAATTTTGTTAGTTTTACACAATTGTTAAATGTTAAATCATCCCTCACCCCACCCCATTTTCCTCACCCAAGGCTGTTTGAAACTTTTTTTGGTCGGTAATGGGGCCTGAATTCTGGGCCTGGGCACTGCCCCTCAGCTCTTCAGCTCAAGGCTAGTGCTCTACCATTTGAGCTACAGCGCCACTTCTGGCCCTTTCTGTGTATGTGGCACTGAGGAATCGAACCCAGGGCCTCATGCATACAAGGCAAGCACACTACCACTGAGCTGCCTTGCAATGCTTGATAGGAAATGTCCTCATTACCTTGCTCGTGTAACTGTAACTCCTCTGTACATTATTTTTACAATTAAAAATGTATTTTAAAAAAGATGAAAATTGAGAGCTTCATAAAGTAGAAGTACACCAAAACTCTAGGTATATATTTTTCTTCATATGAGTATTTAGAATTGTATGAAGCTAGAAATTTAACCTACATGCAAGTTAATAACATTTCCATGGATGCTAGATGATTTGTGATACTCTTGGGTCAGAGACAAAAGGGACTTAATTTTTACAGCAATAGTGAAAGTTAGTGATGTGTGTGTGTGTCTATTTCTATATTTGAAGTAAATCTCCCAGCCCTCAGTGCTAGTGAGAGAGGTAAAGATAGCCAGGTGAAACCTATACAAACAATAGATTCTGAGTTTGAGCAACTGCAATCTATATAATGAGCAATAGGCATGCCTGAACTTTACTCTGGAGGACGACAATAGCTTAGAAATAGCTTGTAAAAATATCTTTGTAATATACTATAGAATAAAGAGCAGCTAGTGTTCACTTGGAGATATGCTAATACTTGAGACTGCTGTGGAATTGTTCTTTGTCTTTTGTTTCTTGAAAGTTACTAGCTACCTAGACCAATACATATTTCTCCTAATAAATACATAGCTCTCCTTAAAAATGAGGCATGACAATTTGTTGAGATTATTCTTTTCCTAGCCCTAAGCCTTAAGATGAAATAGGGACTTAAATCCAATCTAGAGTACAAATTCAACAAAAGAAATAGATGGAGTTCATATTTTACACATCTAGACACTTTTAGAGCCATTTTTAAATGCAGGTATGGAAGAAATTAAGGAAAAAATAGGACCACAAATATATTTTATGAAGGTATTCTATGTATTTTAACAATAATAAAGTATTATATTTCTGTTTTTTAGTGTGTGAATATTTACAGAGTACAGAAAACCAAAGTTTATTCCAGAGTGTATCATGGAATGCAATGTTCCAAATTTTCTACATATTGCTTGTATATTTATAGAATTCATCTGTCTGATTTCTCTACTATTTTGATAAACAGAGCACCTGTTTTACACTTTGAAATACATTTTCTACCTACAGCATTCTAGACACTTTGCTGTCTACTAAACATAGAAAAGATTCATGCACAACCTTCACCTTCAAGGAGCACTTCTCAGTATCCCAAGTAGCTTGTGTTTATCCCCACCCTTTTCCTCCCAGCTGTCAATCTAGGTGAGTGATGACTGAATTCTATAAGAGAAAAACTCAGATAATTCACAGACATGCAGTTAGTATCCAATGAAACCTTCTTCACTTGGATTATTTATATATATATATATTTTGGTTGATCGTGGGGCTTGAATTCTGGTCTTGGGCACTGTCACTGCACTCTTCAGATCAAGGCAAGCACTCTACCACTTGAGTCACAGTGCTACTTATAGTTTTCTAGTGGTTTATTGCAAATAAGAGTCTCACTGATGTTCCTGCCAGGGGTGGCTTTGAACCATGATCCTCAGATCTCAGCCTCCTGACTAACTAATATTACATGTGTAAGCCACCTGCGCCCGGCTTGGAATATATTTTATCACTATTTTTGGAGAACTTCAGCTTCCTTATTTGGAAACTGAGTTGTCCAGCTCACAGTGAGTAGATGAATGTCATTATTTAGAATTTCATTTAACTAAAATTGGAAGAATTAATTTCTCAGACACTATTCACATTTGAGATTCAGTAGCCGCATGTAGCCAGTGGCTAGTCTGTTAGACAATACATATATAGTATATTTCCATTATCACAGATTTTCTGTTAGAACTGTTTTAGAGTTTTGACACCATGGTTAGACCTTTCTGCCATGCATATATGCATATACATATTTTCTTACAACTTTGGGATCATATATTTGTTTGATTATTCATTTGTTTATTGCCAAATTGGAGCTTGAATTCAGGGCCTGAGCATTGTTCTCAGCTTTTTTTTTTCTCATGGCAAGCTATAGATCCACTTCTTGCATTTTGAAGGTTAAATGGATTGTCCTGTGGGGGCTGGCTTTGAACCATGATCCTCAAATCTCACCCTTATGAGTAGGTAGGATTACAGGTGTGAGCCTAAATTATAATTTGACTTTTCATCGCATTATATCATGCATATATTTCCTATCTAATAATATCCTAAGAAATTGCACTGATCTAAGAACATCACTTATAATGATTACATGGGAGTCCAGTGCTTATAAATACCTTAGTATATTGAACTGTGTCTACACTGAAAATCATTGTTGTCTCCAAAATATTAAATGCATCATCAAAGTTGTTTTGAATTTTTCATTCTAGTATTTATTTTTTTATAAATAGATAAGTATATGCTAGTTTTTAGAAAGAACCAAATACAAACTTTCTTCTTACATAATAATCCATCTTAACTTGGCTCATCTAAAAAAGTAAGTTATTCCTCCCTGTGAAGATATTCTTTTTCCAGCATGCAGTTCCAGTTTTGTACAATTTTATACACTTTACCCACTATAATGCCTTTTTCTAAAATCCCTCTTGCTATCACCCAGTTTTTGTAAAAACCTTTTTGAAGTTATTTCATTAATAGGAAGGCATAATTAACTAATACCAAATTAATATAATAATTTCCATGGGTATTTTCATTTTAGCCTGGATCAAAACTTGATTCTAACAAGATTATGTTTTAATGGAAGAATCAGAGCATCAATCAGGAGGTTGAGAGTACCCTCATGAACAAATTTTATTATGCATTGCTTATTTTTGTTTTAAGATTTGAAGGCTAAAGATTACCAGCTCATACAACCCTGGTTCCAGTGCCCTGCATCTTGTACATACATTTTTTTAATTTGAGGAGGGGCAGGGAAATAAAATTGCTGAAACAAGGATTCAGGTTGACCCATTGTAACAATGGAATGTACAAGACACTAAGATGAAAACGAACTTCACAACTTTGGGAGTAGGGAGAAGGAGGAGTTGGGGAAGTAGGGAGGGAAGGGAATGTAGAGGGAAAACAAAGGAAGGGGGTAACAAAGCTCAATAGGAAACGTACTCATTACCTTACTCATGTACCTGTAACAACTCTATACAGTATCTTTACAATAAATACTATTTTTTAAAAAAGTTTACCAGCTCATACTTCCACAATGAACTTGCTATACACCTTAAATACTTCATATGGCTCAAAATAGGAAACCAAAAAGAAAGCAACTTTCTATGTAGATTGTCAATTGTTGTAAAACCGAGATGCCAAATGCAGTGCCAAGCGCACAGGAACCCAGAGTACAGTCATTAACCTCTAGAATGCTGAGTTGTCTTCTTTGGTTGGAAATCTCTTAATTTTATTATAGACATTATGCAGAAATGTCCTGAAACAATATTCATGGAGAATAAACAGTTCTACAAAATCAGGAAAATTTTATCAAGTCAAAAAGAGGAAAACAAGACAAGAAAAATTCTATTCCTGGTTATATAAAAAATAGGATTGAACAATAGTCTACCAATAGTCTGAAGAAGAGAAAAATTATTTAAGTGAGTTGTTATTATAAATGTAATAATAGAGTGATATGCATGGTAAAATAAAACCTGATGACGAACCATGAACTCTGCCTTGGGAGGTCAGGAAAATCCTTCTTGCACAGTGTCTTGATACATGGGAAGGGAGAAAAAAGATGAAAAGTTTATGAAGTTTAGTAGTCTCCAAATAATATGACCAAGAAATGCAATGTATCAGGAACAGGATAGCAGTGAATCAAATTAGAGAGATGGAAATGGCCACGTAGCTTAGTGTTGTTACACTTGCTTAATATGCACAAGGCCCTGGGTTCAATCCCCAGCACTAAAAAGGAAGGAAGAAAGAGACAAAGAAAGACGTGTGAAGTGGGCCTAGAACCATCATAGAAGTTTTATTCTCTAGCCCAGGATTTCATACTGTTAATTGCATATTATTACTGCCTGGGAGACTTAAAAGTACAGTTGCCCAAGTCTCAGCCATTTGTATGTGAGTGGGTACAGATATATCAACTTCAGCTGATATGACTTGGGGGCAGCCAGGATTGAGATATCATGGTAGCACATATGAGTGTAGAACATGAAAAAAAAGTTCGTGAGCCTTTTATTTCTGCAAAAAAATAAATGCACATGGTATGTCAGCCTAAGTATGGATATAGTTTAGTCTGCATTTAAATGTACAAATATTCCAATTTTGCAAAATTGGGTAAATTACCTACCTCTCTTTAAGCCTTAGTTTCCTATTTTGGATTTGGGAGCCAATGAGACTATAGTGAGAGAGTGTTCATAAAGTATTTTCTGGCTCTGCATTTTAAAATGTATTATAACTACCTTATTCGACTTGTTTATATAGTGTAAATTTGCACCAGGTGCTGAAGAGCACAGCAGATGAGGATCAACTGTCCTGTCTTAGGTCTCTTGGATACTTGATGTCATTCCTTACATTCCAAAATTTTTGAAGTCAGAGTTGGACAAGAAGGCAGTTTTAAAACTTTTCCCTATGGAGCCTTAACATTTTTCATTATCACCGGGAGTCTGGAAAAATGGAAAAATAAATTATAGAGAAACCACAACAGTGCTTTTCAGCTGGCTTACTGTTCATCCTTTTGACCTATGATGACAAATTACCAGACACTATATTGGTTATAAACACTAAAATTATTTCTACATTCTGGAGCCTGCAATGCCAGCATAGTCAGTATTTTTTTTTCTCAGTGATGCTCTGTATTCAAGATCAGGAGTGAAATCTATTTGGTTTTGTTTATTTAAATCCCATTCATGAAGGCTTGCCTCCATGACTTAATTACCATCCACATACACACAAAGGCCCACTTCTATAATATTACATTTGAGATAGGATTTCAGCAAGTGAAACTGGATGAAGGGTGTAAATATATGCATTGTACTTATACATTTGTTGTTTCCCCCATAAGATTGTGGATCTAAGAACAGTAAGATCCAGACATTGAATGATCTTGAAGCTGACCTCTGGGCCACTCTATGATTTTGGAGTATAATATTGATCTGGCTTATTAAATTCTCTGCCTTCACTACGAGATCATTTGGAGAATACATAAGATAATTACACTGAGTAGTTATCTAGAGAATTATTTCATATTATTTACTGTTAATTTTTTTGGTAGGTACTTGGGTTTGAATTCAGAGCCTTGCATTTTCCAGGCAGGCACCTTACCTCTTGAATCATGCCACATCCTGCATGCTTTGGTTTTTTTTATTGAGATAGAGTCTTGCATTTGTTTATTCCTAGGCTACCTGGATAGTGAACTTCCAAGTTGGATGTCCAACACAGGTAGGATGACAAGCCACGCATAGGAACACCCAGCTTTTATTGATTGAGATGGAGGTCTCTTGTATGTTTTCCAGCTTGACCTTGAACTCCCACTATCCACATGTTCACTTTCAGAGTAGCTAGAATTATAGGTATAAACCACCTCATTTGGTTTCTATTATTTATGTTTATGAAAAGTCTGAAAGCTATGAGAACATCCCCTAGAGTTTACTAACCAAATCCAGATTCTAGGTGATATACTCATGTTTATTCTGTTACAAACTGTGTTTTTCATTCTGTTTCATATACAGAAATGTCACATCAAGAATAAAAATATTATTAATGTCAATTAAAACAGCTGTGACTATCTAATTTCTACCTGTGGATTTATGTTTTCTGGAAAAACATCCTGAGTACATAGGCTAAAAATTTGATAGTCCTAACAAGCAAAAATTTGCTTCCAGTATGATCAGCAGATTGCAAATAGGGGTTCCATGCCTGTAGAGGAGACAGGTCACAGGGGAATTCCCTGCTTGTGACCCTAAAATAATTCTGTCCTGTTCAAAATAGCAGAACCGTAAAATTTGTCAAAATTATTATATGGGAATCTTCTTTTTTTCCTTTGTTTTGGGGGGGGTGCCTGGTCGTAGGGCCTGAACTCTGGGCCTGGGTGCTGTCCCTCAGCTCTTCAGCTCAAGGCTAGCACTCTACCACTTGAGACACAGCTCCAGTTCCAGCTTTTTTCTTTTTGTTTATGTGGTGCTGAGGAATAGAACCCAGGGCCTCATTCATGTAAGGCAAGCACTCTATCATTGAGCCACTTTCCCAGCCTTTGTATAGAATCTTGTATATATATATTTCCAATTTGGTGAGGGGAAAGGGAATAAGGAAATGATAAAACAATGACACAGGATGACCCATTGCAATGATGATACCCACAAGATTCTATATTGGAAATGAACTATACTCCTTTGAGGTGGAGGTGAACCAGGTAAGGAAAGGAAGGAATAGTGGGAGAACAACAAAGAGGGAGTAACAATGCTTGAGAAAAAATGTACTCATTACCTTACTCAAGTAAATGTAACCCTTTGGACAGCATCCTTGCAATGAATTAAAATAAAAAACTTATTTAACATAACATAAAAAAATAGAATCCTGTTTTTAAAACATGTAATGTTAGAATAATACCACTAGAAGGTAGTGAAATCCCACAATATATATGAAAAGACCTATCTAGCTTAGTAAACTATGGAAACCACAGAGTTAGTGTTTTATCAACAAAGAGTCTCCAGGTTTGGGTATTTGTCTAGGACCAGGGACACTCAGAAGGAGCTGTCAGCAGGCTGAATTGTGGGGGAATGTCTTCTGTTTTTGGAATTTAGAGACTGGAAGCTTTGCCTCTATTTCCTGCCTTGTTTATCAGCAAAGGCCATCTTTTAAGGATTGATTCATGTCCCCTGAGATATGTGTCCTTGGAGAACTCTGAAACAGTGAGTGAATTGATGTGAGGTGCCTGAAACTGTAGCAAGTCCTGTAGTGCTAGTGTCTTGAGGAGATGTGGCACTGGATGGCTCTGTCTCTGTCTCTGTCACAGGTGTCAAAGTCCTTGTGAGGGCATTACAAGAAAGAGAACAGTCAGGAAGAGAGTCTAAAACAGATGACACTCTAGACTTCGCTGCTTCCAGAACGTTGATTTTAAAACAATTCCATGAATTTGTCTGCCAGCCCAAGATATCTGGCAATGCAGGGAAACTAAGTCACCAAACCAGCTCTCCCTGAGCAGGATCAGCCTTAGGAATTGACATGTAGTTTGGATATGTAGTTGCAGACTTGCTTCTCTTCTTCCTGCTGCTGCAACCATGGTGAGGAAGCAGGACTCAGGTTCCATTTTCAGTGAGCTTGAATTCAAGAAAGTTTCCTAGCAGTTGAAGGTTTAAGCCTGCTTAGTTTTTGGATCAGAATCAGAAAAACATCAACTAAATTGGATGCATTTCTGGTATTGTTTGTAGGTGTACATGTACTTTTTTCTTCTGTAAGGCACCGAGAAGAACTTATTTATCCTAACGTTCTTTTCTCTACATGGCCCTCAGCACAGACTTTATAATGCCTCTCCTGACTTCTAAATGACATACCTACATACTCTGGGGAATCAGGGTTGTTCCATTACTTTGGATTCACAAAGCAAAGAGAAGTCTATGTAGGTAAAAAAATGAACTATATGTATGTATACATTTGTGCATTTCATTGTAGAGATGCTTCATCACCTTGGTTACACTTATATATTCTTTTTTTGAGGAAATAATTTTATAATTTCAGTTTTTCCCATTTAGTATGATGGTGACAATAGTTTTGTCATGTATCTTTTATTGGGCTGAGGTAATTTTTTTCTATCCATAGTCACTTGAGAGATTTTTAACAATCGCTTTTCTCTAATCCATGGCAACATTTAAACTTACTATCTTTTTATATTGTCTGCTGCTTCTCTGTATCCAACTTGCCAAGAACAATGACCACTACTGAGCCTCTACAACTGCACACACCTGAGAAGAACAGACCATCACCTGGTATGCAGTTGAGGGCAAATGGCCAGCAAGACTGATCAGCAACTCACAATGTACCAATCCTGAAAATGAAACCTTTCCATGCCCAGTTGTGTGTTATGGGACTGTGGTTCCTGAAGCTATACATTGTCCTGTTTTGAGAGGTATTAATTCAAATCCCGGTGTTCTACAAGGCTTATGTATGTACAAGAGGCCAGTGCAAGTAGCTCATGCCTGAAAACCTACCTACACAGAAGGTTGAGATCTGCTGATCCCATTTCAAAGGTAGCCCAGGAAAGGAAAGTGCAAAAGACTCTTTCTTCCTGTTAATCAACAAAAGGGCAGAAATGGAGATATGACTCAGGTGGAAGAGTGCTGACCTTGAGTACTAAAGCTCAGGCCATAGATCAGACCCTGAGTCAAAGTCCAAAGACACACACACACACACACAGTATAAAAATGCACAAAAATTTAGTCATGTGTGAGTCTTCTTATGGTTGCACATTCTTAGTTGGGGGGGGGTGAAATCAAAGCATAAGATTTCAGTATTTCTTTTGAGCTGTATCATTTGTAATTCATATACAGGATTGAAGTTACAACCTATTGGGAATTTACCTGTGTTAGTCATCTCCCCTTCCATGTAACTGGCATTTAATTTCAGTTTGGAACTTTCTTCCAGTAATGGTATCTCAAAGTGTATGCTCATTCTCTTTGCATAAGCAAGCACCAAAAGAATAAAGGAAATAATTTACAAATAACATATTTATAAGATTATTTTTAGTTGCTTTGTATGTCCCTCCAACATGGTATAACCCCTGGTTTCACTGTATTTGATGTTGGTATAATTTGGGAGAGAAAGGGAAAAAACAAATCATTTAAATAGGGATACAAGTGGACCCATTTAAACAATGAAATGTACAAGTCGTTATGAAGAAAACAAACTTTACAACTTTGGAGGGGGCGGAAGAAGGGGGATAGGGTGGTGGGATGGGGGGGGAGGATGGGAAGGGATGGGAAGGGGAAACAAAGGAGGAGGCTACAATGCTCGATAAGAAATGTACTCATTATCTTTCCCATGTAATTGTAACCCTTCTGTACAGTATTTTCACAATAAAAAAAAGAGAGAAAAAGAAATTGTTTAAATAGGGATTTTACAGGTGGACCCATTGCAATAATGTGATGTACAAAACATTATGTTGAAAAATGAAATTTACAACTTTAGTGTTGTGGGTATGGGGGTAAGAGAGGACAGGGAAAGGGGGGGACAAAGGAGGAGGCAACAATGCTTGATAAGAAATATATGGTATTTTCCTAATAATAAACTTATTTAAAAAATAATATATACCACATATATGGTATATATGTGCACATTAGAAGGAAACCAGGAGGAGGACAGAGAGACAGAGGGACACAGGGGACAACATACAACACTGGGACCTATCAGCTGCACTGGACATTCATCATAACAAACTAAGCAACTCAATGGCAGCAATTTGAGGGAGCGAATGAGCAGGAAAGAAGGAACATCTGACACTAAGAAAAAGGAAAGAAATGTATATATAACCCCATGTGGAAGAAATAACTGTACTGTCAAAGCCCATAGAATTAACAAACTTTATAAGCCATAATAAAGATAATTTGCCCCACAAAGGTTAGAATGTGTTTGTGACTATATGTATCACTTACTTTGTGACTATAACAATCCTGTGAAATTTGTGAAATTTATGTAATCACTTAATCACAATAAAAATTCTTATAATAAACTTTAATATAAGAAACTTTTTGTGTAACCCATAAGAAAATGTTACAAACAGTGGCCAATAGCAACAGATATGTATGTTCTTCAGGCTCTAGATGGGGTAAGTAGAATATGAATTCCTCTGTACAACTCTGAACCAGCATTCATTTACTTAGTAGATCCTGATGAAACTTAAGAGAAGACTTAATCTTGAGTGTTTGTTATACTGAGACATGAACACAGCTCTTGCTGGGTCCTGCTATGAGGTGTGGAGTCCTGGCTGTGGCGGCCCACATGGAATGCAGGCAGGACAAGGAGGGTCTAATACAGAGTTAATAACTTTTCCAGGAGCAGACTCGGTAGAAAGATTAAATATAGATGTTGTAATAGTCTAACTACCTAACTGAATGTAACTGGTGTTCTTGTTCATTCTGTCTTATAGAAGAGAGAGAGAAATATTAAGAATGCTGCTGTTAGTCTGAAGAGTTATGCTGAAGGAGTGTAATCCCATATTTATTATGAAAATGACTGTGTAAAATTTAGTTTTCTCTTTCATTTAGAAATATTATTAATTAAGGAGAATTTTTTCTTCTGGGTTATTTTCTTATAAGTGATCATAAGGAACTTAATTTATTAGGCCCCATATGAAGAATCTTATTTTTTTTAAATCACTTGTAGGGATTGAACTCAGGACCTGGGCGCTGATCCTGAGCTCTTTTGCCCAAGGAAAACACTCTACCACTTTCAGCCACAGCACCACTTCAAATTTCTGAATGATTAATTGGAGATAAGAGTCACAAGGGGAAATTTCAGCCTGGACTGGCTTTGAACCATGTCCTCAGAACTCAGCCTCAAGAGTAGCTAGGGTTACAGACATAAGCCACCAGAATCTGTCTTATGAAGAACATCTCTAACAGTTGTTGGTAACTTGCTCATCAAAAGTTAACTTTGTTTCTGTGATGTCAGATTAACTCAAGTAGGTATTTGATTTCCTTTCCTAGATCAGACCACTGCAGTACTGGATAGAAGTCCTGAGAAACAATGGCAAATGAAGTCTGTGCACAGTATCTTTCTCTAGAATAACTAGAAAAGGGCCAATCAAAGTAACCTTTCACCAAGACTCCCCTGGACACACATTTCAATTGAATTGGGCCTCTAGTGTTTCAAGTTGCAGGGTCAAGTACACCACATCCTCCCTGCAGATCCAGGCATCAGGGGAGAGGGCTCCTTCTACCCACTGCTGGAGCCAGCCTGGTAGTTGTGGGTCTTTTCTCCAAACAGAAGAAATTTAAGTCACTTTCTTCACAAGAGAGATGCCCTTGCCCTCCACTTTGTTCTTCTCACACTGCTGCACCCACCTGCTGATTTGCATAGTGCTCCACAAGGAGGACTGTCCAGCCCTAGTTTGACATAAAGGCTCATCTTGACCTTGACTTCACTGATCAAATCTCCTGGATTCCCAGCTAAAATGAGGCTCTGTTCTTGGGTTCTGGGTCTCCTAATACTCTGGATCACTTGTAAGGGCAGAGAGAGATGAGGATGGAAAAGGGGGCTGAGGATGAGCCCTCAGGGCCACTGCTTCTTGTTTGTATTCTGTTCATGGGTTAGATGCACAGAACTTGTCCTCTAGAATGGGGCAGGTGAAGTTAATTATATGAGAGTGATGAACATTCTAGATGGAACCAGGTTCTGACCTTTGGTGACAACTATGACATCTGTGCAGTGGGTAGTATACATGAGATATAGAACCTCATTAATGCTTTTTAATATTTGTATATGTTTTGAAATATTGAATGGTTTTAGGATAGAAGGAAAACAATGAAAAGGATTGGGAATTAATATATAACCTCAGAAAAATTACATACCACATATAACCTTGTACTTTTCATTTATATTAATTTCAGGGTCCAATGGAGATTTTATAATGACTCAGACGCCACTTTCCCTGGCTGTCACCCTGGGAGAGACGGTATCCCTCTCCTGCAGGTCAAGTCAGAGCCTCATATATAGCGATGGAGATAGCCTTCTGTCTTGGTTCCTTCAGAAGCCTGGCCAGTCTCCACAGTGATTAATCTATTGGGCTACCAACTGAGGATCTGGGGTCCCAGACAGATTTAGTGGCAGTGGGTCAGGCACAGGTTTCACACTGCAAATCAGCAGGGTGCAGGGTGAGGATATTGGCGTTTATTACTGCATGCAAGGTTATACTCCTACCACAGTGATACAGTCCTTAACAAAAACATCTCTGGGCTTGGCCCAGCTGTCCTATTTCAAAGCTTGTTTGGAGAGCAGCATAGCAAATTCTCTGAACTGAAGCAGTAATCTGGGTTTGGAGGACTCGACAAAAGATGTCATACCAGAGACCTTGTCCAAGTGGGATCTTGGATTACTTCAGCTTCCAGGGACTCCCAGTAACAGAATTTATAATGTTACTGCAAAAGTCAATTTATCACTTATTACCAAATGTGAAAGACAAAGACAAAATCATCTACCAGCAGCTTGCCATTTCTATAGTTTGGAGAGAATTACAGAGTCAAATCCCATGCAGAATGACTCAAGAAGCAGTAGTAGCTAGGAATTGAAGAATGAGTCACAAAGCTAGGCTTAAAAGTGAGATGAATTTTTGAAATAGGAATGTTACTGAATATCACCAAATAAATAGAATATGTTGTTAAAAACAAAGAAAATTAATTATATGTCTCAGATATTAAAAGGTTTTTGCTTAATCAATTCATGATTCTGAAAGTCCCATTATTATCATTTTTTAATAGTGAAAATACCATACATAGGGGTACTCATTACTCATGTAATTGAGCAAGGTAATGAGTACATTTCTTATCAAGCATTGTTGCCTCCTCCTTTGTTTCCCCTTACCATCCCTGCCCTCCCAGCCCCCCACCCCCACAACTGTTGCAAAATTTATTTTTCAACATAAAGTCTTGTACATCTCATTGTTGCAATTGGTCCACCCATAACCCTATTTAAACAATTTGTATTCCTTCCCCTCCCCAAATCATACCAACACCAAATACAGTGAAAACATAGGTCTCCTTGGCACAAGCTCATTTTTATTTAACAAAGCTACAAATTGAAGTGTGGCACTGCATAATGCTATGTTCCATGTCTGTTTCCTCTGGTCCTCCTCTTATGGAGGCCTTTTCTCACCTGACTCTTAGAGGTTAGAAGATTATGTTCTTCCCTTCCAAAAACCTACCATTAACTGGCAAATAAGCCCCACAATGAGCAAAGGCTTCCCCTGAGACTTTAGCATGTATTGGATTTTCTCTCAGAGTATGCATAGACCACGCAGGCATCCAAAGTAGACCCCTGCTATTTCCCTCAGCACAAGCATCAGCTTAGGAAAGGACCATCCTTACCAGTTTCTCTATTACATTTAAGTTCTCCTAATCCCTCTGTCACTGATAGATCTAAAATATCTCTACTTCCCCTGGTGGTAGAACATGAAATAGCCTCATAGCCACAGCTGTGCTTGGAGAAGTTCTATATTTACTGAATCCCAAACAGACAGAAAACATTGATAAAATTTTCCACTGACTATATCATGAGCTTTAGTAGGGAAGCATTTGAATATCTAAAAGAATCACAAACCACACAGAGAGTTGGTTTTAGTGCCAGGGGCAGACAATACTATTGAACAAATGCTATTTCTGGCAATGCGCCCTCTCTGCCTCTGCCAACACCACTCCATGAAGCAAGGTGATGTCACGTGAGACAGGGCTTATGCATGTGTGTCCTGATTGACCTGAAACTCTCCATATTCCTTCCTGTGTCTCCCTGACTGATTAGGATTACACATAGGCAGTGTCTGTGATAGGAACAGTCCTTTCATCTCAAATAGCTTATATGTGTATTTCAGAGGATGTCACTATCTATCAGTGTTACACCTCACATCTTAAATAAGAAGACTACTTTTAAACAGAACTTTGAAAGTATTTTAGGAAAATGAATAAACACAAAACACTCTGCCCTCATTTACATGGCAGCTAGCCTGTGAGACATCAGTGACACAGTGACCCTGAGATCCCTGTGTGCAGATCAGCTTCTTACTCTATGCACACAACAGATCTTTTTTAATAAGTTTTTTATTGTGAAAATACTGCACACAGGGTTTACAATCACATGAGCAAGGTAATGAGTACATTTCTTTTCAAGCATTGTTGCCTCCTCCTTTGTTTTTCCCCTACCATCCCTGCCCTCCCATCTTGACAACTACATTTCCCTCTCCCCTCCTCCAATCCACACCTAAATTTGGGCAATGTCATTCTTTCTGGTGGAGGCATAGAATTCTGTTATGTATATATACCACATTTTCTTGATCCATTTATCTACTGAGGAGCATCTGGGTTGGTTCCATATTTTGGCTATGGTAAATAATGATGCAATAAACATAGTTGTGCTGGTAGCTTTAGTATGGTCTACACAAGAGATCTTTATGCTTATGATTCCTATCTGAGGCTCAGGACCAAACAGATTTATTACACAAATTGTGAAGTGGTTGATCTCCACCCTCTTATCCACTCTTCCTTTCTCCTGAAACATAGCCATTCCTAAAATGTCTTTGTCTCAAACAAGGTGTGTGGGGGGGACTGTGTGTGCGCCAGGAGTGGATGTTTATCAAAGGACAGGTCCACCTTCTCAGTAAACACAGGTAAATAGAAAGGCATGAGGTTTACAATTTCATCATAGCTTCCTTTAGCTTCAGAAGTCTGAGATTTCAGGCCACAGAAACATCATCACCAGTGTAGAATGGTGAATCTCTCAAATCCAGATCCATATGAAGTACATTTAGTGAAGGTGCTAAAGAGAACTCTGACTTTGGCAGTGACATTCCCTGTGTGTGAGCTTCTGACTTTGAGGAGCAGTGTTATTTTGTGTACCTGCAGCACCTGAGACTCACAATGATGAGAGGTTGATTCACTGTCATGTAAATGTCTTTCTAGTGGCTCCCCAGATGTGACATCCTGCACTAGGATGGACAGTGTCCCCACATGCTGGTCCTGATGTGGGAGCCTTCCTCACTGTGCTCTGCTTTCACTGTCTATAGCAGTTTTCCCTTCCGTCCTATGCTAAGGATGTCTTCTCTATTCCTTGTGGCTTCATTGATTTGCTCACCCTTTACTGTGTTTCCTTTCATCAAATCTGAACTTGCTGGGACCACAAGTTCTAGTTAGTTACTAAAAAATTCTGTTTAGAAACTGGAAGAGATGATAGTGTAAGAACATGAAGGTCTATGAAGCAGAGGAGACTGAAGTAGATGTGAGTTCTTGGTTTAGGGGACATCTTATCTTTGAGTGGGGTCTTTTGGGGCTATTGATAGGAGACAGGAAGGTTACCTGAGAGATTTGGAGACTGCTAGCTCAGAAATTCAGGAAGATCACAGAGCTACATATATAGCCATGTCTTTTAAATCTTTCCAACCCTGCTGATTTTCCTGTGCCCTGAGCACAGCCCACTGCCCTAAGAACTCCTTCATAAGCTGTTCATACCCTATGCAGCAAACAGCTTGGACTTGAAGGCCCCTGCTCAGCTCCTGGGGCTCCTGCTGCTCTGGCTCCCAGGTAAGGAAGGACAATGGTGGAATTTCTCATATTGTGTTAACAGAGCAGCTTGAGGCTTCATGGAAGTACTTGGATAATATAGTTTATTTGTCAGGTGCCCTTTGTGATATCCAGTTGACCCAGTCACCATCCCTACCTGCTTCTCCAGGAGAGAGAGTGGCTGTCACTTGCAAAGCCAGGTAGGTCATTGTAAATTTAAATAATTATTTGCATTTTTACCAGCAGAGAGCAGAGAAAGCTCCAAATCTCCTGATCTATTTTGCACCTACTTTGCAATCTGGGATCCCATGGGGAAATGGAAGTGGATCTGGCACAGAGTTCACTCTCAGCATCAGCAACCTGCTGCCTGAAGATTTTGCCACTTAGTAGTGGCAGCAGGGTAATTATTTACCTACCCCTGTGACACCAGTCATAACAAAAACCTCTCTGGAAGCTGAAGTGAGAGGCTGGTCTGCCTTTCAGCAAGTTAACAAGTAATTTTTGTAAGGTTTAGGAAGTTATATTTAGAAGAAGAAGAATATCACATGTAAAGAGATTATTTTTACTCCTCAATTAGCCTATTAAGAGCACTTCTATTTAAATCACATTTCTCTCACACACACACACTCACACCCACATGTGTGTGCACACACACACACACAAGTTGTCAGTCCTTTTCTATAACAAAGTAGCTGACCTAAATTCTGAATAAGAAGAGTTTGATTAACTCACAGTTTTCGACGTAGAAAGTCCTTTATGTTGAATCTTCATTTGTCTGTACTCTGGTGAGGCTCGTCTTGCATGTGGTACAATATGTTGTGTTAATAAAGAGAGAACCGGTTGTAATTTGAGCTGGCCAAGCCTATGGCTTTCTTCATTTGATAGCAGGTGACTATTATGAGAACTGCCTCACTGCATGAGAGTATCTTTAACCCTCTGGTGAGCAGTGGGTATAATCTCCAATCCCATAATATAATCACTTCTCACAAGTCACCTATTCCATTGTCCAGATTCATACATTGGGACAGCAGTACAAACATCCTGCATGTGCTCTTCCTTCCTTCAGGTGAAGTAGAGATTGAAATCTCCAAGACAAATAAACAGAGACTAGTTATATAACTGGAGACATTTGGAGATTTTATGTCAATTTAAGATAATCAAATTTATGTGTATAGATATATACATATCTCATTACAAGTAGTTACATAAATTGGTCTCACCTCAGTATGTCAATTTATAAGTACACAATATTTTAATCCTTTCACCATTCCATTACTCTCCAGAGGAAACTTTAAGAAATCCTTTGATTAATTTGATGTACAAATACATTGTGGAAGTATGACAAGATACTTAGTGAATTTAAAAAACTGTTATCTTGAGTTCACACTTTCAAGTGTAATCATTTCTCTTTAGGTTAAAAGATCATTAGGGTACTTACTACATGTAAGAGAAAATTTTGTTTTCCTTGTCAATTCTATATCTTACATCTTAATATGAAGATCCTGGCAAATAGAGGTGCTAGCATCCCTAAGAGATAACTTGGTAACTATGGTATGCCTCTTCATCTAGCTCAACTCTGTGCTTTTATTGGTCAACTGTTTTGAGAATCAGTGCTGCTGATGCTTGACACTGTGTCTTTCTCTAGACTAGATGAGGGAGGAATGGAGGACCCAGGCACAATGTCCATTCCTTTCCTAGAGTCTCTCCTGGACATAAAGCTGCATATCATTGGGCCTCTGATGCTGTTTTAGGGTGGTGGGGTGATGTGCACCCTGTTTTTCCCTCAATTCCAGATATTATCAGTGGAGTCCTTCTTTCTATGCTGCAGGCATCATGGATTTTATTGGTTGTCACCAAATATAGAACACATCTGCTGCTAGCTACTTTTCTCAGAAGAGCAAGCCTTACCTCCCCTTGACTCTTCTCACACTGTTGCCACAACCTGGCTATTTGCATACTGCTTCCTAAGGAGGACCTTCCTTTCTAAGTCTGAGATAAAGGCTCAGCTCTGAACTTGCCTTGACCTGTCAAAACTCCTTATTTCACTCCTAAAAATGAAGTCCTTGTTTCAGCTCCTATCGCTGTTACTGCTCTGGAGCCCTGGTAACAGCAAAGGAGGATGAGAAATGAGAGTGGGGAGGCAGGGTGAGACCTGAGATTCCAGTTGTGCCCTATTCATGTGTTAGATGTGCAGGTCTTGTTAATCATGATGGGGTAAGTGAGATTTAGGTCTGCAGAAGGAGTGAAAACCTGTGTTTGGTTAGAATAATGTATTACGCCTAGAGACCTATTTATACTTAAAATTATCTCTATTTTTTCACTTTAATGAGCATGGAAGATAGAGATGCCTTTTCCTTCTTAATTAAATCATTTAAGAGCATTTCTACTCAATTACCCCATTTCTCTCTCTCCCCTAAAACATAATCTATATTAGTTCATTATAAAAACAAATTTCTTGTCATAAGCTCTGAATAAAGAGTTTTGTTTAACTCACAATTTTAGATACACAATGTCTTTATATTATAATCCAAACCATGTAATATTAATAATAGGTAATACATCAAAATGCAAATAAAAATCATGTCTCTCTATGTTTGCATATAACCTTGCACTTCTATCTTATTCTAATTTCAGGATCAAGTGGAATGTTGTGCTGACCCAGACTCCACTCTCCCTGCCTGTCACCCTAGGGGAACCAGCCTCCATCTCCTGCAGGTCTAGTCAGAACTTTCTATATAGCAATGGAAACACATATTTGAAATGGTTCCTGCAGAAGCGAGGGCAGTCTCCATAACTCCTGATGTATGAGGTTTCCAACTGAGAATCTGGGATCTCAGAAAGATTCAGTGGGTCAGGCATAGATTGCATATTGAAAAGTAGCAGTGTGGAAACTGAGGCTGTTGGGGTGTATTACTGCTTTCAAGCTACACATGATCCTCCCACAGTGATACATCTCTGAACTAGAACCTCTCCTCTGGCTGGGTGAGCAGCCCTCATGTGTTGCTGGTCTGGGAAGCAGCAGAGAAGATTGTCTGATGAGCTGAAGAGGAAGATATTGTGATCAATGTGACTGGGTGGACATGAAGAGCATATGATAATTGGATGACTTGGAAACTACAAAGAGCAAGAGAAAATCATGAAAGGATAGAGACCTGGAGACTTTAGGTAAACAGCCAGATATCTATTGAAAAAATTATTTGTCTCTTAAGTAGTACTATAGACAATCAGTGCTATAAGAATCAAGTATCATCTATGAATTTATTCCCTTCAAAGGAAACATAAAATTTCCATGTTAAAAGGAGGAGGCTGCAATGCTTGGTAAGAAATGTATGCATTATCCTGCCCATGTAATTGTAACCCCTCTGTACAGTATGTTCACAAATAAAATAAAATAAAATTAAATTAAAAAAAATGCCATGTTATGTTTTCTGTTCAGAACCTGGAATCTCAGTTGTACATTGTCTAGCATCTTCTCTGTTTGTCCCCAAACCCTGCATAGATATCAAGCCCTTCCTGATTGAATCAAGCTTGGGCTGATACAGTACTGGACTCTGCACACTGGTCTCTGGCCTTGTGTGTTCTGGGGATCTGTCTCTGCTTAAGAGAGTGGAGTGTGATGAGAGTTGAGTGTGATGAAGTCCTGTAAAAGTGTTCATAAGTCACAGAAGTCTGAGACTGAGCCCTTGTTCAATGGGCATAGAATTAAGATCCATTCCTGGTCAGCCTGTATGATTTTTTTCTTCAAAAATTATTGATTAGGGGTATCTTTCATATTTAAATCCGTTTGTATCTGTGTCTAGATTCTATTGACAGTGTTATAGGATCTCAAGCTTTGTGTCTCTTTCAGTGTCTCTAAGACAGAATATCCCCATCACTTGATGGGCAGAAACAATCCTGGAAGAATCTGAATTTTTCTCACATGCTATGTGAACCTGGACGCAATACATCCCCCAAGTGGGTTCAGAGCTGTGGGATAGACCATTGATTTTCAAGTACCAGCAGGGTTGTTCTAGTAATAAGGCTTGTGATTGTGATCCCAAAGTGGGCTTTCAGCCCATCAATGTAACTGTAAGAGGATTGAACATGTACATCCATGGGACCATGCAGAGGCAGGCAAGCACAGGAGAAAGAACATTATAAGGTTTATTAGAGAAGCCGTATATCCCCCAAATGGTAACACATGGCCTCCATCACCATCCAGATAGCAAGAGGGTGAGGGATAGGAAGTGAGGTAAATGGGAGTTCGGGTGGATCTGGACAGAGAGAGGGAGGAGCCAAAGTATGGAGGGAACTCCAGGATGGGATGGGTGCCCAGTTCTGGGTGGAGCTGAGGAACAAAGGTGAGCATAACACTAACAGTAACTACACAGAATTATATTAACACTAAATTTTTAGTCCTTCAGGGACCATAGGTACATTCCCAATGTTGATGAGGGAGGTACAGAGAGAATTTGGTTTCCTTGTAATTTGAGATGAGTTTCTTTCCTTTGTAAAAAAAAAATAAAACTCTGCAGTATCTTCTGTGAGAAAAAGAAGTGAGTTTTCAATATGGTGTCAGAATGCAAATGTGGATTGAGGGAGAAAAAGCCCCTGTGTCCACAAAGCAGACAAATGCTCATGTGACCAACATGGGAATATAGTCAAGACAAGCATTGCTGCAAGCCACGAGGCCAGGCCTCTGGTTCCTGTATGCAGGGCTGTGAGCCTCCTGTGGCTAGAGTGATAGGAGTAGCTGTCTTCTTTGTAGGTCATAGCCTGAAAGTTGAGCCACAGGCATAAGGGACCCTCCAAAGGCTCTATCAGCAGTGGCATTATTGAGACTGCTAGGAGTTTGTTGCTTGAGGATTCCCAATAGTTTGTATTTCAGTATTCCAGCATGTAACATTTTCTGATTCCCAATAGTTTGTAATTCAGTATTCCTGAATGTAACATTTTCTGCTTCTTAGACTTAATATTTGAAACCAAAATAATGACTAGTCCACCAGATAGTATCAACAAAGTTTCTTTGTTGTTGCTAATTATCATATTTTGACACTAGATTTGTTAGAGGAGGCCAATATGAACAACCTTCCAGGCCTTCACACTGAAGTCAAACAAGAGCAGGGGAGACAGTAATTCCTCCACCTGCACAGTCACATGGTACAAATGGAGGAAAAAGGACAATTTTTCTTCAGTGAATCAGTTTTTTGTTCTTCTGAGAAATTCATGTTTTCTACTTCTTCATGTTGTTCAGTGTTCTGTTGAATACTAGCAGAGACCTGGTTTCTCTGGATGTAGCTTAGTCCTCTCTGTTTACTTCACAGTCTTGGATTTGTGCTTATTCGTCCCTTAATGGGTTAACAATAGAGTGGTGTTATGGGAAGTGTTAAGAGCATAGGGTGGGGCTCAGTTGGAGGAAATACATCACTTGTGGGCATGTCCTTGGGGCTAATCTTGCCCTTACCACTTCCTATGTTTTGTTTTGTTTTTTTTTTTCCTTTGAATTCTAATGTGACTTAAGTTGAGTAGCCTCTGCTAGATGCTCCCACCACCTGATCTTGGGCCTCACCACAGGCCAAGGAAGTCAAGGATTGTGAATTGAAATCTCTAAAACTATGAGCCCAAATAATCACTTTCTTCCCTTATGTTTTTCCTGTCATATACTTGGTTTTACACATGTTATGGGGAAAAGAGTCCACCATTCATGTAAAGACAGGCTCATGTAAAAAGATGACCTTTTTGGGGAAGTGGATAGCTGACCAGCAAGGGACTCAGCACAAACTCTGGAGGTTAAACTGCCATGCTGAATGGCCTTCAAGCTAGGGATTTTAAAGACAATACTCATGTGGTCAGGCCTGGCCACATGCAGGTGGCCAACAGGATTGTAGCACACACCCAAAGATTGCATATTTATGTCAGTGGCCAATGGGGTTACAGTCTGTCTCATAGTATCTGTTTGAACTAACCTATCATTCTGCTTTGAATTGGATGCAAATTGGGTGGTCTCCACCCAAAGCAGGTGGATATTCTCACTCATGGGGACAGAGATTAGGCTGCTCCTTTCTGGAAGAGCAAAGGTGGCTGGACTGTTTTACTGTTGATAACCAAACAGGGCTGCAGATCCTGTCTGGGTTATTGAGATCCTGTTTGGGCTATTGATAATCAAACAGGACTACAAATCACACAACCTGATCACAACAATCCTAAGACCTTTTCAAACAGTTTCCACATTTCCTGGGATCTCAACAAACAGCATATTTACTGACCCTGGGGGCTTCTGAGAAACCAGAATTATGATTCTCAAGGGTGGGTGGGAACTCCTGGTATATTAAAAATGGAATTAGTTTTGGCTCACTCCAACATCACTCACAAAATGTATGGACACACCCATACCTACTGCACAGCAATCTGTACTTTAAGCAGGTAACAAGGATCCATACAAGGTTTGAGAAATTAGGCTTTAGGAGAAGTCTATTTTTTGCTAAGGAGATCTTCAGGTGGCAAAATTATTTAGACACATACAAATATTTATCAATTATATAATCTCAAGCCTCAAAATAATAATGATTTTTGGAAATCTGAGGATATGTCAAGATTAAATAGTATTCAAAATATTGCCTGAAATCCCCACAAGTGGGAGAATAAACAAGTGGATTCAAGTTGAGGTAATACTTGCCAATTGTTATCCAAAACCTAACTCAAAAGAAATCTAGGCATTTGGGTAATCTCCTATAATTATGGATACTAAGGCAGTACAGATAGGTGGAACATGGCCTTATCTGTATCTCCTAA
>NW_012267464.1:425043-431206 GCF_000151885.1 Dipodomys ordii
TGCTCCTTTCTGGAAGAGCAAAGGTGGCTGGACTGTTTTACTGTTGATAACCAAACAGGGCTGCAGATCCTGTCTGGGCTATTGAGATCCTGTTTGGGCTATTGATAATCAAACAGGACTACACATCACACAACCTGATCACAACAATCCTAAGGGCTTTTAAAACAGTTTCCACATTTCCTGGGATATCAACAAACAGCATATTTACTGACCATGGGGGCTTCTGAGAAACCAGTATTATGATTCTCAAGGGTGGGTGGGAACTCCTGGTATATTAAAAATGGAGTTAGTTTTGGCTCACCCGAGCAACACACACAAAATGTATGAACACACCCATACCTACTGCACAGCAATCTGTACTTTAAGCAGGTAATAAGGATCCATACAAGGTTTGAGAAATTAGGCTTTAGAAGAAGTCTACTTTTTGCTAAGGAGATCTTCATTTGGCAAAATTATTTAGACACATACAAATACTTATCAATTATGTAATCTTAGGCCTCATAATAGTAATGATTTTTGGAAATCTGAGGATATGTCAAGATTAAATAGTATTCAAAATATTGCCTGAAATCCCATAAGTGGGAGAATAAACAAGTGGATTCAAGTTGAGTTAATACTTGCCAATTGTTATCCAAAACCTATCTCAAAAGAAATCTAGGCATTTGGGTAATCTCCTATAATTATGGATACTAAGGCAGTACAGATAGGTGGAACATGGCCTTATCTGTATCTCCTAAACAAAACTAAAATGAAAAAGTTTAGGAGTAGTGCTCATTTTAGAGGACTTGCTTAGCAAGCTGAAAGTGGTGTTGAAAGTTCAGAATACAAATCCTTTAAAAATGTGTTTCTTTGTTGGATATTTTGTGACTGAAATTTCTCTATGTACCTTAACATCTAGATATTGTTCATGATCTCTATAATTCTCTGCCTTTTTAGTCACTGAGGAAGATAAAAAAAAATCCATTTTGGAGTCCAGTTGTGTGACCTGCAGCACAACAGTTAAAGGAGCTACAGTGGGATCATTACCAATTAAAAGCATGAATAGCTGATATACATAACTGTTAGCAGTTGTGTACCAGTGGTTCATTGCATACTATTTTTGTTAAAAACCAATTGCATAACTATGAATATTTAAAAAACAATGGGGAAAAGGAAAAATAAAAAGTGCAAAATATAAGAATATATAGAATATATTGTAATTCACTTATGGAAACATGTAAGGAACAGTTAGCATTCACTTTATCCATATTATAGTAATATATGATGTATTACACAATAATATACAGCAACGTATAAGTAGAGAAATAAAAATTATATTTTAATAGGTAGTACAGATTTAACAAATATGATTAATTCACAGTTAACAAATAGGCATACTTATACATATATTGGTATATGTTTATATGGGTCAACTATAAAACATGTGCCTAGATTTATATATTTATTGTGCGCATAGGTGCACATCGATATATGTATACAGATGTGTACATATGGATGCATCAGTATATGTATATAAATGTGTGGATATATAAATGTCCAAATGTAGCTGCATAAACATGTAGCTAAAATACACAGAGAAAGAAATTATCACAATTCCAATAAAACATAGTATATCGTTTGCAGAGACTGTCTTAAAGAAAGACATGTAAGAACACACAGCATGTAGACTTTTGAGGAAACAATGTATATATGGCTCAATACTCTTCTTTCTATACTTATTATTTTATTTGGAAGTTTCAAGGAAACAGAAAAAATTCTGATGATCTTTTATGATGGTTCTCTTGGTTGGAATGCTTGGAGATGAAAAATTATACTTCTGGCCCTGGCTGTGAGAGATTCTCTAGAGAGAATTGACTAAGAGAGAAGACCCAGCCTATTATACAGCCCCTTCCAAAGGACTGAGTTTTAATCAAATGAAAGGGGAAGGAAGATGTAGCCACCAAGTAGAACATTTCCTCTGTTTCTTGGGTGCCATGTTATGAGCTTCACTAAACTCTGCCCACATGGTAGAATAGACTTTATGATCTAAGAGTTGCAATCAAGTACTTTGCCCTTTATATTGCTTTTACTGAGGTCTTAGCCACAACAAGGGAAAGCTAAGTAACACATCTTCCTAACTTAGGCCCTAGCTTACTTCCCAACTAATGATGGAAGATGAATTCGGCACCAGAAGCATTTGGGGTCCCCAGCACTGAACTGAGAGAAATGACTATTATTTGTAGTGGCAATAATATGTTGAAGTAGATACATTTCAAAGTCAGAGTTTCAGTGTGGGAATGAATGTATTAGTGAAGCAAAGTCATTAAACATGAATCTAATCCATGACTTCACAGACTGGATTTATCCTCAGGAGTGTGAGATGTGGATGTAAACAGCACAAGAGAGCTGCAGGCCAGGAGGTGGATTCTGAGCACTCATGACTAGGTGCTATAATCTCAGAGCAGGAGGAAAGGGACAGCTCTTCCCCGCAAGATATCACTGAATAGAGAATCCCAGTAGCCAGGGTTCATCCTACTGCCTTCATCCTCAAATTTACTCTTGGAAAGTGTTCCAGAACTTCTGCCTTAAGACTTCTCCATACTTTGTGAACAAATCCATATCCTGAGATAAATCATCTTGTGCTGAGCACACTTGACAACTGTGACTAAGATCAGTGACAAATCCACAGGGAGAGCAACAGGCTCCTTTCCTACCAATTAGAATACTTTCCCAGCAGAGAAAGTCCAGGAAGCCAACATTAGCTACCTTGCAAGCCATCAGTACTCAAGCCACGCAAACACAAGGTGAGCCATTGGTTCTCCCCACCTGTACCATGTCATGCAACAAATAGTGATAAATTTTTCTTCACCACTTCAGCCCTCCACATGGGGTCAATGATTCATATTTAGTAAAATACCAGGATTTGGCATGGAGAGATTTGGGAAACTTTGTGCAGCTTTTGACTCTTGTTTTCTATGTTACCCTTGTGGAATTACTAGCTCTTATTCATCAAATTATCACTGGCAAACCACACACACACACACACACACACACACACACACACACACACACACTCAGATAATAACAGAGAGATATTCACACACACACACAAAACTCACATCTTATGTGAATTTAATCCATAGAAAAGTTAAAAAGACATCTCAAAATATAATTTAAAACTCTTCCTGAAAAAAGAATCTTAGGGTTCATTTAGCTTAGAATCATCTTAGATGGTCATATGTACATAGATTTTTAAGCTTTTCTGCTTTTCTGATAAAAATATCCTAGACATATCCTAGTTATTGCAAATGAGGAAAACCTGAATCCTAAGATATGGACACAAGAGGTCTTTCTTTGTTGTTGTTTTTAATGTACTATATGATATTTTTTCTTTTGTATGTTCTTCCCCATATGGTATATACCCTGCTGTCACTGTACTGATTTTATTACCATGAATCTTGTATATACATTTGTCTAATTTGGGGAGGGGAAAGGGAATAACAAAACACAGAACAAGGACACAGGATGACCTATTGCAACGATGATATCCACAAGACTCGATATTGGAAATGAACTTTAGAACTTTGGGGCGGGGGAGGTCTGAGGGAGGGACGGGATAGTAGGAGAAAAACAAAGGATGGAGTAACAATGCTTGACAAGAAATGTACTCATTACCTTACTCATGTAAATGTAACCCCTTTGTACAGCATCTTTACAATAATGTCAAATTAAAAATTAACTAATAAAAAATAAAAAAGAATATTGGTTTTAAAACATGTAAGCTTGGAATAATACCACTAGATGGTAGTATATATTAAAAGAACTCTCTAGCTTAGTAAATTATGGAAATCACAGAGTTAGTGTTTTATCAACAAAGAGTCCCCAGGTTTGGGTATTTGACTAGGAAGAGGGACACTCAGAAGGAGCTGTCAGCAGGCTGAATTGTGGGGGAAAGGCTTCTGTTTTGGGAATTTAGAGACTGGAAGCTTGGCTTTGCCTCTATTTCCTTCCTCATTTATCAGCAAAGGCCACTTTTTAAGGATTCATTCATGTCCCCTGAGATATGTGTCCTTGGAGAAGTCTGTAACAGTGAGTGAAGTGATGTGATGTCCCTGAAACTGTAGCAAGTCCTGTAGTGCTAGTGTCTTGAGGAGATGTGGCACTGGATGTCTCTGGCTCTGGCTCTGTCACAGGCATCAAAGTCCTTGTGAGGACATTACAAGAAAGAGAACAGTCAGGAAGAGAGTCTAAAACAGATGACACTCTAGACTTCCTGGCTTCCAGAGCTTTGATATTTAAACTATTCCATAAATTTGTCTACCAGCGCAAGACATCTGTGTTCTCCATGGCAGTGCAGCGAAACTAAGTCACCAAACCAGCTCTCCCTGAGCAGGGTCAGCCTTAGGAATTGACATGTAGTTTGGATATGTAGTTGCAGACTTGCTTCTCTTCTTCCTGCTTCTGCAACCATGGTGAGGAAGCAGGACTCAGGCTCCATTCTCATTGAGCTTGAATTCAAGAATGTTGCCTAGCAGTTGAAGGTGTAAGGCTGCTTAGTTTTTGGATCAGAATCAGAAAAAAACATCAACTAAATTGGATGCATTACTGGTATTGTTTGTAGATGTACAGGTATTTTTTTCTTCTGTAAGGAACCAAGAAGATTCTTTTTATTCTAACATTCTTTTATCGACACGTCCCTCAGCACAGACTTTATAATGCCTCTCCTGATTTTTAAATGACATATCTACATACTCTGGGGAGTCAGGGTTGTGTCATTACTTTGGATTCACATAGCATAGAGAAATCTATCTAGGTAAAATAAAAAAGAATTATGTATGTATACATTTGTCCATTTCATTTATTTTCTTATAATTGTTTTCATTTTAAAGATGCTGCATCACCATGGTTATGCTTATATATTCTTATATATTCTTACTTTTGAGGAAATAATTTCATATTTTAAGTTTTCCCCATTTAGTATGATGTTGACAATAGTTTTGCTACATATTTTTTGGGGGGACTGAGGTAATTTTTTCTATCCCTGGTCAATTGAGAGATATTTATCAATCACTCTTCTCCAATCCATGGCAACATTTTAACTTATAATCTTTTTATATTTTCTGGTGCTTCTCTGCATCCAACAGCCAAAAACAATAACCACTATTGAGCCTCTACAAGTGCACCACACCTGAGAAGAGTAGACCATCAACTGGTGTGCAGTTGCGGGCAAATGGCCAGCAGGACTGATTAGCAACTTCACAATGTTCCAATCTTGAGAATGAAACCCTTCCATGCCCAGTTGTGTAGCAAGGGACTGTGGTTCCTGAAGCTATATTTTGTCCTGTTTGAGAAGTATAAATTCAAATCCCAGTGTTCTACATGGCTTATGTATCTACAAGAGGCCAGTGCAGGTGGCTCATGCCTGAAAACCTACATACACAGAAGGCTGAGATCTGCTGATCACAGTGAGCCAGCCCAGGAACGGAGAATGCAAGAGACTCTTTCCTCCAGTTAACCAACAATTACAGAAATGGAGATGTGTCTCAGGTGGAAGAGTGTTGACCTTGAGTACAAAAGCTCAGGGCCATGGCCCAGACCCTGAGTTCAAGTCCAAAGACACACACACACACACACACACACACACACACACACACACACACACACACACACCTACACACAAACACACACACAAAGTAAAAAAATGCACAAAAATGTAGTCATATATGATTCTTCTTATGGTTGCTCATCCTTGAGGCGGGGGAAATCAAAGGGTAAGATTTCAGTATTCCTTTTGAGCTATATCATTTATAACTCATATACACGATTGAAGTTACAACCTAATGGGAAATTACCTGTGTTAGGCATTTCCCCTTCCATGTGATTGGCATTTAATTTCAGTTTGGAACTTTCTTCCAGTTTTGTTGTCTCAAAGAGTATGCTCATTCTCTTTGGGTAAGCAAGCAGCAAAGGAATAAATGAAATAATTTACAAATAACATATTTATAAGATAATTTCTTTGTTGCTTTGTATGTCCGTCCCCTACAGTGTAACCCATGTTTTCACTGTACTTGGTGTTGGTATAATTTAGGGAGGGGAAGGGAAAAAACAAATTGTTTAAATAGGGATACAGGTGGCCCCACTGCAACAATGAGATGTATAAGACGTTTTGCCGAAAAATTAACTT
>NW_012267464.1:433566-435287 GCF_000151885.1 Dipodomys ordii
ATGAAGGGAACTGCAGGATGGGAGGGGGGCCCTGTTCTGGGTGGAGCTGAGGAACAAATGTGAGCATAACAGTAACTACATAGAAGTATATTAGAACTAAATTTTTAATCCTTCAGGGACCATAGTTACATTCCCAATGTTGATGAGGGAGGTGCTGAATGAATTTGGTTTACTTGTCATTTGAATTTAATTTCTTTCCTGTGTAAAAAAAAGCTCTGCAGCATCTTTTGTGAGAAAACAAAATGAGATTGCAATATGGTGTCAGAATGCAAATGTGGATTGGTGAAGAAACAGCCCCTGTGTCTACAAAGCAGACAAATGCTTATGTGACCAACATGTGAATATACTCAACACAAGCATTGCTGCAAGCCACGAGGCCAGGCCTCTGGTTCCTGTAGGCAGGGCTGTGAGCCTCCTGTGGCTAGAGTGACAGGAGTAGCTGTCTTCTTTGTAGCTCATACCTTGAAAGTTGAGCCACAGATATGAGGGACCCTCCAGAGGCTCTATCAGCAGTGGCATTATTGAGACTGCTAGGAGTTTATTGCTTGAGGATTCCCAATAGTTTGAATTTCAGTATTCCAGAATGTAACATTTTCTGATTCCCAATAGTTTGTAATTCAGTATTACAGAATGTAACATTTTCTGCTTCTTAGACTTAATATTTGAAACCAAAATAATGACTACTCCACCAGATAGTATCAACAAAGTTTCTTTGTTGTTGCTAATTATCATATTTTGACACTAGATTTGTTAGAGGAGGTCAATATGAACAACCTTCCAGGCCTCCACACTGAAGTCAAACAAGAACAGGGGAGACACTAATTCCTCCACCTGCACAGTCACATGGTACAAATAGAGGGAAAAAGGACAAGTTTCCTTCAGTGAATCAGTTTTTTGTTCTTCAGAAAAATTCATGTTTTCTACTTATTCATGTTCAGTGTTCTGTTGAAAACTAGCAGAGACCTGGTCTCTCTGGGTGTAGCTTATTCCTCTCAGTTTACTTCACACTCTTGGATTTGTGTGTTTATTCACCCCTTGATGGGTTAACAATAGGGTGGTATTATGGGAAGCATGGGGTGGGGCTTAGTTGGAGGAAATGCATCACCTGTGGGCAAGTCCTTGGGGCTATATCTTTCCCTTACCACTTCCTATGGTTTTTTGTTTTTTGTTTCCTTTGGATTCTAATGTGCTGTACATTGAGTAGCCTCTGCTAGATGCTCCCACCACCTGATCTTGGGCCTCACCACAGGCCAAGGAAGTCAAGGATGGTGAACTGAAATCTCTTCCGTACCTTTTGTTGTCCCTGTAATGTTTTACACATGTTATGGGGAAAAGAGTCCACCACTCAGAGACAGCCTCTTGTAAAAAGATGACTTAATTGGGGAACTGGATAGCTGACCAGCCAGGGATGCAGCAGAGACTCCGGAGCTGAAACTGCCACACCAAATGTCCCACAAGCTAGGGTTTTTAAAGGCAAAATCCATGTGGTCAAGTCTGGCCACACATGGGTGGCCAACGAGATTGTAGCACACACAAAAAGACTGCTTATTTATGTCAGTGGCCAATGGGGTTACAGTCTGTCTGGTAGTATCTGTTTGAACTAACCTATCATTCTGGTTTGAATTGGCACACAAATTTGGGGGTTCCCACACAAAGCAGACATATATTCTCACTTGTGGGGGCAGAGATAAGGCTGTTCCTACCTGGAAGGGCAAAGGTGG
>NW_012267464.1:437057-438345 GCF_000151885.1 Dipodomys ordii
GCTCAAGTGGTAGAGCGCTAGCCTTGAGCTGAAGAGCTGAGGGACAGCACCCAGGCCCAGAGTTCAGGCCCCACGACCGGACCCAAAAAAAAAAAAAGACTTCTCAATAGTTTGTGAACAAATCCATATCCTGAGCTAAATCATCATCTTGTGCTGAGCACCCTTGACAACTGTGATTAAGAATAGTGACAAATCCACAGAGAGAGCAACAGCCTCCTTTTCTTCTAATTACAATACTTTCCCAGCAGACAGAGTCCAGGAAGCCAACATTAGCTACCTTACAAGCCATCAGTACTTAAGCTACACAAGCACAAGGTGAGCCATTGTTTCTCCCCACCTGTACCATGTCATGCAACAAATAGTGATAAATTTTTCTTCACCACTTCAACCCTCCACATGCAGTCAGTGATTCATATTTAGTAAAATACTAGGATTTGGCATGGAGAGATTTGGGATCTTTGTGCAGCTGTTGCCTCTTGTTTGGCTATCTTAACCTGTGTGGACTAACTAGCTCTAATTCTTTAACCTATCACTGGCAAACCACTGACACACACACACACAAACACACACACATACACACTCATTCAGATACAGACAGACAGATACATGCATATAATTACCATCATATCTGAATTTAATCCATAGAAAAGTTAAAAAAGTCATCTAAAAATGTAGTTTATAACTCTTCCTGAAAAAATAAACCTGGGGTTCATTTAGCTTAGCATCATCTTAGATGGTCATATGTACATTGTTTTTGAGCTTTTCTGATTTTCTGATAAAATTATCCTTGATGTATACTAATTATTGCAAATGAGGGAAACCTGAATCCTAAGATATGGACACAAGAGTCCTTTCTTTGTTGTTGTTTTTTAATGTACTATGTGATCTTTTTGTGTTTCTTTTGTACGTTCTTCCCCCTACGGTGTATTCCCTGTTTTCACTATACTGGTTTTGGTACACTGAATTTTGTATAGAATCTTGTATATACATCTTTCTAATTTGGGGAGGGGAAAGGGAATAACAAAACGCTGAAACAAGACACAGGATGATCCATTGCAACGATGATACCCACAAGACTCTATATTGGAAATGAACTTTACAACTTTGGGTGGGAGGTGTGAAGGAGGTAAGGGAGGGAAGAGATAGTGGGAGAACAACAAAGGAGGGAGTAACAATGCTTGAAAAGAAATGTACTCATTACCTTACTCATGTAAATGTAACCCTTTGTACAGCATCATTACAATAAAGTAAAATAAAAAATAAAAAAAGAATCCTGGTTTTAGAAAAT
>NW_012267464.1:442860-443909 GCF_000151885.1 Dipodomys ordii
GAGAAGGGATGTGAAGGGGAAACAAAGGAGGAGGCAACAATGCTTGATAAGAAATGTACTGATTAGCTTGATCATGTAATTGTAACCCCTCTGTACGGTATTTTCACAATAAAAAACTTATTAAAAAATAACATATATCACTTATATGGTATATATGTGCACATTAGAGGGAAACTAGGAGGAGGACAAAGAAGCAGAGGGAAATAGGGGAAAACATACAACAGTAGGACCTGTCAGCTACACTGGACATTGATCAAACGAACTAAGCAAGTCAATGGAAGCAATGGTAGGGAGGGAATGAGCAGGGAAGAGGGAACAACTGACACTAAACAAAAGGAAAGAAATGTATATAGCATCCCACGTGGAAGAAATAAGTATATTGTCAAAGCCCATAGAATTCACAGATTTTATAAACCATGATAAAGATAATTTACCCCACAATGTTAGAATGTGTTTTTAACTATAAGTATCACAAACCTGTGAAATTTATGTAATCACTTAATCACAATAAAAATTCCTATAATAAATTTTAATAGAAGAAATTTTTGTGTAACCCATAAGGAAATGTCACAAACAGTGGCAAACAGAAACTGATATGTATGTTCTTCAGGCTCTGGATGGTGTAAGTGGAATATGAATTCCTCTGTTCAACTCTGAACCAGCATTCAGTTTCTTAGTAGATCGTGAGGAAGCTTAAGAGAAGACTTAATCTTGAGTGTTTGTTATACTGAGACATGAAAACAGCTCTTGCTGGGTCTTGCTATGAGGTGTGGAATCCTGGCTGTGGCTGCCCACATGGAATGCAGGCAGGAAAAGGAGGGTCTAATGCAGAGTTAATAACTTTGCCAGGAGCAGACTCTGGAGAAAGATTAAAAAATAGATGTTGTAATAGTGTGACTACCTAACTGAATGTAACTGGCATTCTTGTTCATTTTTTCTTATAGAAGACAGAGAGCAATATTAAGAATGCTGTTGTTAGTCTGGTGAAGAGTTATGCTGAAGAAGTGTCATCCCATATTTACTGATTGTGAAAATGACTATGTAAAATT
>NW_012267464.1:443959-444371 GCF_000151885.1 Dipodomys ordii
GAGAAGGGATGTGAAGGGGAAACAAAGGAGGAGGCAACAATGCTTGATAAGAAATGTACTGATTAGCTTGATCATGTAATTGTAACCCCTCTGTAGGGTATTTTCACAATAAAAACTTATTAAAAATAGCATATATCACATATATGGTATATATGTGCACATTAGAGGGAAACTAGGAGGAGGACAAAGAAACAGAGGGAAATAGGGGAAAACATACAACAGTAGGACCTATCAGCTGCACTGGACATTGATCAAACAAACTAAGTAACTCAATGGAAGCAATGGTAGGGAGGGAATGAGCAGGGAAGAGGGAGCAACTGACACTAAACAAAACTAAAGAAATGTATATAGCATCCCACATGGAAGAAATAAGTAAATTGTCAAAGCTCATAGAATTCACAGACTTTATAAA
>NW_012267464.1:448551-449939 GCF_000151885.1 Dipodomys ordii
AGTTTGAGTTTGGAGGACCTGACAGAAGATATCATACCAGTGTAGGAGTCATCACCTTGTGATGCTCTGACCTCAGAGATGGAGGAGATAGGATACTTTTCTTGATCCTCTCACCTGACCCAATTATGGCCCTAGTGTTTCTCCAGTCCTTGCCTCTTTTCAGGAGTCTGATTATTGACTTAAAAATATTACATCTGTTCTTTCAATGACTATACAAATCCCAAAATGAAATAACTCAACAGGAACCCATGGAAAGAAAAGTAGTTCTGGGAGATCTGCTTCTCGAAATGGTGAGTGAAATGCACAAAAAGCACAAGTACTAGGGCTTGAGCTTAGGGCCTGGAAGCTGTTTCTAGCTTTTTCACTGATGCTCTACTACTAGAGCCATAGCTCCATTCCTTTCAGACTTTTGCTGATCAGTTGGACATAAGAGTCTCTTAGATTTTGCTGCCCACATTAGATTCAAACCATTATCCTTATATCTTAGCTTCCAGAATAGCTAGGATTATAGATGCGAGCCATCAGCATAACCTTATCTTGAATTATCAAGCCTCTTCACTTCCCCTCATAAAGTGAGATTCTCTGCTCAGCACTCACGACTGATGATGCTCTGTATCCATGTAAGAACAAAGGGAGATGAGGAGGGACAGGTGTAGGGAGGTAAGCTCTGGTGTCCCCTGCTTCCCAAGTGTTTGTGTGCACATGTGATTGTACAGGTGTGGCCACCAGGATGGACATGGGAAGTAAGTATCTGTGAGACTGAGGAAGTATTTAGAAGGAGGGAAAGTTGAGCTCTGGGAAAGATTCTGTCATAACTATAGTCAGATGATACTGAAAAATACCAAAAACCTTTTGGCTTGCTTCAATATATATATATATGAATACTTTTTGGCATACAAATCAAAATCATAGGCACTTTTATTCCTGAAATAAATAGTAAAAGTCAAATATGAGCTGAAAATTTTCTCAGATTATGAGAATTGCCAACACCAATAGGTCCAATGAATTTAACAAAACTTAAAACCAAAATTACTAAAAGTGTTTCAAACATAAAAGTGCACAATGTAAGCTATAAATTACCAAGTTTCCATCTTCTGAACCATGTCCACTCACAGTTGCATGGATATGGGTAGGACAATATCACCTTCACCAGGAGAATCTGGAAGTAAAGGTGCTTCAGTCTATGATTCAATCTCTGTGCTAGCAATCACTAGGCTTGCTGTGCTGTGATGATACTGATGATGTAACTGCTAACGTGTGCCCCTGAATAGAGTAAAAGTGAGCCACATATGACTATTTAAATTTACATTTTAGTTAGATTATAAACTAAACACTTCTGTTTCATCCATTCCATTTCAAGTGCTCAATGGGCATATGTGACTAGAGAC
>NW_012267464.1:455829-459715 GCF_000151885.1 Dipodomys ordii
CTTAAAAGAATCATTTTTATCCAATGTTTCTATCCAATATTCAGATCTTTTCATCTACATAGTTGTTATAGGATAAATTAAAAATTAATTTATACAGTATATGTTTATTTTGAAATGATGACTATTCTAAGATAACATATTGTGGTGGGTGAATTTTTTTTATTGGGTTTGGAACATTGAGAATTAGGAGTGCCTATATAGCCTGTATGGAGTGCTGGACTAGGTCATTCATGCCCATGTCAGGAACAGTTCTCACAGCCCTGGGAGCTTAATTTCCCCGGGCTTCTGGGGAGCTAACAGATCTCCACATCTAACAGATCTCATCTTGTTTTTGTGCAGAAGCAGCAGGTGAAAGGGAAGCACTGAGGAAGAGTGGAAGATGGTGCAATTTCCTGCATGTGACCACAGAGCCACTCAGGGTGCAAGTCCTGGTGCCTTGTGTACAATGAACTAGAACCAGAATGAGGAGTCATACTTAGTAAGGAGATATTCAGGGTCTGCCCTGCCCACAATTGAGTTGAAAGGTAAGTCTCTGTTTGATGCCTTAATTGCAATTTCACTCACAGAGACTCTTCAAAATAAATGGAAGAAAATCTCTCATGATTGACATGGTCTGTCCTTTTCAGCACCACTAGCTAGAGGCCTTTAAAAAAGATCTGTGTAAAAGAGGCTCAGTCAGAGCATGCAGCCTGATTAGAGGAGGAAGTTGGGAAGGTAGAGGCTTCTGTTGCCAGTCTTGAGATAAGAACACAGATACAGATGTATGATGTTAACATAAAAATCCCTCCATTCTTTTATAAGAATCCCTTTCCATATTTGAAGTATTGGATCATTAAGCAGTAATGAAGGTGTTTCTGGAAGCTCAAATGGTATAAAACACACTGAACAGCCATTTCTTTCATGTGTTGATTTTCATATGACATATTGTGGATTAAATATCTTCTGCAAATTGAGCATTCTTTATTTTTTTTGGGGGGGGGTCTGGTTGTGGGACCTGAACTCTGGGCCTGGGCGCTGTCCCTCAGCTATTCAGGTCAAGGCTAGCGCTCTACCACCTGAGCCACAGTACCACTTCCGGCTTTTTTCTTTTTGCTTATGTGTTGCTGAGGAATTGAACCCAGGCCTCAGGCATGCAAGACAAGCGCTCTACCACTGAGCCACCTTCCCAGCAGCAAAAAGTGAGCATTCTTCTTTACAAAAGGTCAGAAAATTTAATAGCTTATTCATTATGTTAAGTAGTATTATCTTTAAGTAGTAGTACAAAGTACTTTTAGTTTCTAAGTACAATGCAGCTTGACTGCTGTCATACCATCACTCCTTTTATTATTCTCCTTAATACCTGCCCTCAACTTTCTTAGTTTCACAGGATCTGCATTGGAGTTTATGACTGCAATGTCCCTACTTTCCTTGCTACATTCATCTACTCCTCCCTTTGACCTCGCCTCCACATCTTTCAAGTGTCAGTATTTATTTTATTGAACTGTGTTAGTTTATCTAAAGAGTTACATCATTGGAATTCTCCCATGTAAATGCCATACTTTGGTTAATATATTTGTTACCTTTGCATATGCTCCTCTATGTGTTTATATATGCCTTAATACATTTGAACTAGCTTCTACATATAAGAGAAATCATGTGTGCTTTATGTCTCTAAGCTTTACTTCATTAAACATAATTCTAACCCTGTACTTGCATTTCTTGCAAATGATGAAATATCACTGTTTCTAATGTGACATTAAAAAACTATATCCAAATTTCCTTCAAGTTATTTCTACAGGTGCATCTGTACTGGCTTGATAACAGATGCAATCTCTTTCTCTGTGGAGATACAGACAGCGAGGATGGGGTCTAGGCCCAGTTACTAAGAGATTCAGATTTGCAGCTGTACAAATCCAAACCCCTACTGATTTGCATGAGCCCACAGCACAGTCACCACCCTGATACCTTCTTAATAGGCTGTTCACCCCAGATGCAGGCATCAGTCTCAGTCAGAACACAGCGTGGACATGAGGGCCCTCACTCAGCTCCTGGGTCTCCTGCTGCTCTGGATTCCAAGTAAGGAAAGACAATGATGAGGATTTCCTCCATGTGTTGTAGTCACTGATACTTGGCTATTAATGAACCTTTCTTATAGCATGCTTGGTTCTATGTATTATTTATTGATTTATTGGTTCCATGTATGTACTTATTACTTTTCCAATGCCAGGTACCAGATGTGACATCCAGATGACCCAGTCTCCATCCACTCTGTCTGCATCTCCTGGAGACACAGTCACCATCAAATGTCAGGCCAGTCAGTATATTAGCAATGAGTTAAGCTGGTACCAACAGAAACCAGGGAAAGCACCTAAACTCCTGATCTATGGTGCAAACAGGTTACAATTTGGAATCCCCTCTAGATTTAGTGGCAGTGGACTTGGGACAAAGTTCACTCTTTCCATCAGCAGCCTGCAGCCTGAAGACATTGCCACTTATTACTGTCAACAGGATTATGATAACCCACCCACAGTAATACAAGCCATAACATAAACCTCCAAGAAGCAGAAGTGTGAGGCAGGGCTGCCCCAGCTACTTTCCTCATGTTTCCACTCGCAGGATCTGTCCTAGAAACATAAGATAGGAAATGTGCCCATGCTTACCTGGAACAGCAGTTCTCAAGGTCTGAAATTTTTGAGTAAATGTGATTGTAGGCTTCAGCTATTGGTGCTGGGCTGGAAATTGAAATACTAAAGTAAGTCCAAACTATAGCTATGGAAATACCTAATATTTATTTGTCTTTTAATTATGAACAGGTATTCAAAAGATGGGCAAAGGCACTATTACGTTATTATTTAATATATTTTATTTTAAGATTTTGAAAAACTTTCTACATAAAGTTTTTCAGCAAATAAAGACATTTTGTCACTTCATTTATCTGCTTCATGCCTTTTGTATTTTTTCCGTTTGTTTTTGGTTTTGGTTTTGATGATAATTTTTCTAATATAATTTGGAGGATTTCAATATAAATCTGGATACAGAAACTGATTGTGACATTTTTGTCTTTAATAGAAGTTGAGTGGTAAAATGGTAAATAGCATATTAATGAGTACAGTGTTTGTTGTAGAGTTTTGCTGATCATTTTTAACAAATAGCTATTTTTCATTATTTCTGGCCTGATGATATATCATGAGTAGCTGCTGAAACCTTTAAAAGCATTTTTTCAACTACTATAGAGACAATATAGAGCTTTTTCTTTAGACCAATTAGAAAAATGAATTGTAGATATCATTATTTAATTTTGAAATAGACTTCTGTTGTGGAATAGTTTAAACCTGATAGATTACCTGAGAAGTAAGAGAAGGAAAATGAGAGAGATAGAGAGAAGAAAAGCTAGGATGTAGGGAGAGAGATGGATGGAGGTGGATGGAGGTAGAGAAAAGGAGGGACAAAGGAAGGATAAATTTACTCTATTTCTTTTCCTAAATTCCAGATTCACTTATTAGTCAAGCTGTCATTGCCAGGAGAACACTGAATTCAAAGGACAGCAATCCCACTAGAAGTCCAGCCATCCTGTGCTGTCATCTGAACACTGCAAGGTGAGGTGAAGGTGAGGAGTTTCCTGTGTTTATGCCCTCTGTCCTCCACAACTGCTCCCACCAAGATTCACAGAAGTATTCCTACATCAATAAATCTCTGTTTCAATCTAAAATTCTAGGAAACTTTGACACTTATAGGAAAAATACTAAAGTCATTCATTTACAAAAAGAATGATGGAGAAACCTCAAGATAAAGCAGATCTTTATTAAGGCGGAATCTCTATAATTCTCAGGGTTCCAAGTGAACACATATACACAATTTATGTATCATATGTATGTACATGTACTTTATGTGTAAGATATAGTATGTG
>NW_012267464.1:460022-460308 GCF_000151885.1 Dipodomys ordii
TAATTATAACTTTTACTTGGATATATATCTCACCATTCTGAAGGAATAACTGGAGGAAAAATCATTCTGAAAGAGTTTCTAGGTGAGTGTTAAAATTTTTCCAGTGTTGAATATCATGAGTTAAGTATTGGGAGAAAGGTAACCAAAAAGGTGAATTAAGAGCAAATAATAATGACAAATCATGGAGCATTCTCTCTTTTACAGGCAAAGTTCTAACAGAGGATATAAGAGTAAATAGAATGACGAGGTGGAGATGTGGTATGATTAAAGGCCTCAGGGATTTGTT
>NW_012267465.1:0-4075 GCF_000151885.1 Dipodomys ordii
TTTCTCTATAATATCTAGGCTGTCTTCAATCCCTAAGATTCGATCTTCTGCATGGTCTAACTTGCTGTCAAGACTTTCTACTTTGTTTTTTATCTCTTTTCCTTCTAATTGGTCAGCTTTGATGGCTTCAAATTCTTTGTTGAAGCTTTGTTTTAGATTTTGTATGAACTTCTTTACTTCCTTAATTTGGGGTTCAGTGTTTATTCTCAAAACACTTAATTGATTGGTTATGGTTTCCTTTGTGATCTAGTTTTGACATAGTGATCACTTTCCTTTGGTGGTGTTTGGTCATGGTTGTGAAAGTTCCGCTCTATGGTTGCTATTTCTCCATGGCCACTGAAGTCATCTGCTTGATCTACCAGCGCCTCCTTTACTGCATCATGTCCGCATAAAATAACCACTGGCCGGGGACCCAAGTACACAGTGAACATATTGCCATATTTCTTCTGGAGCTGGGAAGGAAGGAAGGCATGAAGGAGATGATGGATTAGAGCAGGACACCGGGACAAGTCAAGAGATTAGAGGGATTCCAGAGGAGTGCAATAATAGATAAAGATACATCCTAAGTTTGAAAGAACTAATGGATAGTCTACTTCTGTGACCTGGGCAGAGGCTGGGTGGGGACCCACATCCAGATAACCAAAGATGAAAGTCCACAGGGGCTGATGGCTCTAATCTGTCATCCTAGATAATCAGGAAACTGAGATCTGAGGATCATGGTTCAAAGCCAGCCTGGGCAGGAAAATGTGTGAGACTCTGACCTCCAATGAACCACCAGAAAGCCAGAAGTAGATCTGTGGTTCCAGTCTTGAGCACAAAAGCTTAGAAACAGTGCCTACCCAGGCCTGAGTTCAAGCTGCAGAACTAGCATACACACACACACACACACACACAAAAGATGAATGTTCTAGTTTCATCATCTGTAAAGTGATGGATGTGGATTAGATGAATTCAGATCCATGCTTCTCTCTGACCATATGTTTTCTGTGTATATGTTGTGTGTGTGTGTGTGTGTGTGTGTGTGTGTGTGTGTATACTAGGACTTGAACTCAAGGCCTGGGTGCTGACTCTTAGCTAGCACTCTACCACTTTGAGCTACTTCTGGCTTTTTTTTGCGGGGGGGTGGGGCTGGTGAATTGGAGATAAGAGTCTCACAGACTTTCTTGCTCAGGATGGCTTTGAACCAGGGTCCTCAGATATCAGCTTCTTCAGTAGCTAGGATCCCATGCATGAGCCATTGACACCCAGGGTAACTTTCTAGAATCTTGAGATACTGACACTCCAACTTGTCTTCCAAACTCCTGACATTACGCAGAGATATACCCCAATGCACAAGGAACGTAAGTTCTCATGAAGTTTCTGATTCTGGGATTGTTTTCCACATTCTAAGATGGCCAACCAAGTGTGTTCACTATGTGTACTTCTGCCCTGGGCACCTGGCCGTGGGGTTCATGGCTTCCTCTCCTGTGGGGGGAGGCCCACAGACTCACCTGCATGAGAGAGTGAAAAAGGCATCGTTGCCTGCAGCATGTTCTCCAGGAAAAGAATTGGGGTGGGGCCTGGGGACAGCTTTGATTTGTTTCCAGGCTTTGAGGATGAACAGACAAGACACACTGAATGCCAGAAACATGGTCAAGGCCCCTCAAGTTCCATTCACTCCTCGGCTTCAGGTCCTTGCTAAATAGTTTCTGGGAGCTTAAACTGAAATCTAAATATCCTGAAAATCAGGTGTGCTGGGTGTAAGGCCATCAGAGGAACAGATTCCTTGGCAGGGGATTTATGTAACTTATAATCTCCCCCTGAGTACAAATAGATTGAATTCACCTTTGGGAAAATCTCTGGGGAGGGGTCTTCTCCTTTCTTCCTATTACTTTTTACTGCTTTTTGATTCTTTTTTTTAATTGTCAGTCGTGGGGCTTGATCTCGGGGCCTGGGCACTGTCTCTGAGTGCTTTTGCTCAAGGCTAGTGCTCTACCACTTTGAGCCCCAGTGCCACTTCTGGTTTTCTGGAGGTTCATTGGAGATAAGAGTCTCATGGGGACTCTCCTTCTGGGGCTGGCTTTGAACTGCCATCCTCAGATCTCAGCCTCCTGAGTAGTTAGGGTCACAGGCATGAGCCACCAGTGCCTGGTTTTTCTTCCTGTGTTGAATTCCCAGTTCTTCTCATCCCCTGGGTCAAAATTCCATGTAGTTTGAAGGATAGTTGAGTATCTTCGTTGAGTTTAGGACTCAAGACAAAGTAGGTTCTCAGGATGAGCTTTTCCTCACTGGAAAGTGTCTATCCTTTTGGGTCTCAGTTTCCTGTCTGTCAAGTAGGACAGCCATTCTATTGTAGAGAGAGAGAGTGTGTGTGTGTGTGCGTGTGCGTGCGTGCGCGCGCGCGCGCGCACGCTCAGATTGGGGTACTGCTCTTGCTTGACATTTCTATTCACAGCTGCTGTTCTACCACTTCAGTTCCCCAGTCCACTGGAGATTAATTTGCTGATTAATTGGAGATTAGAGTTTCATAGGGACATTTCTGCCCAGGCTGGCTTCAAACCATGATCCTCAGATCTTAGTTTCCTGAGTAGCTAGGATGACAGGTGTGAGCCACCAGTGCCCAGATCCCAATTCTTAACTTTGACAAGAAGCCACAGGGAAAAGAATAATCTCTTCAAGAAACTCTTGGAGCCAGGCAGAAGTGGAGCTGTGGCTCAAGTGGTAGAGCACCAACCTTGAGTGAGAAAGCTCAGGGACAGTGCTCAGGCCCTGAATTCAAGCCCCTGTCCTGGCAAACACACGCACGCACACACACACACACAGACACAGACACACACACAAACACACACACACAAACACATGCATACACAAAGTCCAATTTCCTTGCCCCTCAAAGTTGTACCATGCATAAAAGAAGAGGAAATAAGTCTGCAAACAGGTACTTGTCACAAGGATTTCCCAGTTACTTGCTTAACTCTTGGCCTAACACCTAGAGGGACCCAGAAAGTTGGGTCCCTTTTGTCTGTCTCAGCCCTGCAAAATTGTTGCTACCATCAGGCAGAGCATTGCCAAAGCTTTCATAAATATAGAAAATTCATCTGAGCTATTTGGCAGGAACATCAGTCAGGCTGCTGCTGAGCACAAACATGCCAGGGACAGAGAGAGCATGGATCAGCCTCTAGAGACTTCAAAAAAAAGCACACAGTTCCAAAACACTTGGACCCAGTGTCAACATTGACATTACACGTGTCTTCCAGTTTGGCAAATGTTTACACACAAGCTCTAAAACAAACCTAAATTGTTGTTTTTGGGGTTCTCTCTTCTATATCGTGCAAGAATTGATTGGTGACTTTTCTTTCCCCTACAAGGGAACACCATAAGAAATCACAAAGGGAATTTCTCATGCAAAACAACAAACAGACATCTGGCAGGCACCAGTGCTCACACCTGTCATCCTAGCAAGTCAGAAGGCAGAGATCTGAGAATTGAGGTTCAAAGCCAGTCTAGGCAGGAAAGTCCATGAGATTCTTACCTCCAATGAACTATTCAAAAGCCAAAAGTGGAGCTGAACTTTAAGGTTCAAGTGGTAGAGTGCCTAGCTTGAGTGGACAAAACTAAAGGACAGTGCCCAGGCCCTGAGCTCAAGCCTCAGTACCAGCACACAGACAAAAAAAATCATATGTTGAAGCTCCTTTGAAAAATGGCTATTCATATGAATCAGTGTTGTTTTGGGGGCACCTGTAGGAACTTGTGGGTGAGGCTTGGTGAACAGAGAGAGAGGAGTGAAGGAGGGCAGAACATGCACGTACAAGGGAGCTTATCTTTGTGGATCCAGGCTGCAGGGTAAAGCTGGGTAGGGATTTCCAGTGGAAGGAGAAAGGCAAGTCTGGAGATTGAGTTCCAAGCAGAAGCAGCAGCTCTCATTCAAAGCCTGCATGCATGGCTGAGCACAATCAGACCGTGCAGCTCCAAGCCTGGTTATGGCCTTTGACAGGAGCCAAGTCCCAGACAGCTTTATGCCATTTGCTGAGGCATTTCCATCGCTTTTTATTACGTGTGTGTGTGTGTGTGTGTGTGTGTGTGTGTGTGTGTGTGT
>NW_012267465.1:4125-11835 GCF_000151885.1 Dipodomys ordii
TGTGTGTGTGTGTGTGTGTGTGTGTGTGTGTGTGTGTGTGTGTATTCTATTTATTTGATCATGAGGCTTGAACTCAGGTCATGGGCACTGTCTCTGAGCTCTTTGTGCTGAAGGCTAACACTTTATCACTCTGAGCCACAGCTCTACTTCTGGTTTTTTAGTAGTTCATTGGAGATAAGAGTCATGGGGTTGGAAGGGGGAGACTTTTATGCTTAAGCTGGCTTTGAACTGTGATCCTCACAGATCTCAGCCACATGAGTAGCTAGGATTACAGGGGTGAGCCACTAAGGCCTGGCTGAGAAAGAAATATAATGAAGGACAGACACAAAGGAAACAAACTCCAGAGAGAAAGGATTGTCCTCTTTTTCTTTCTTCTTCCCTCTCCCCCTCCCTCATCCCCCATCTCTCTCTCTCTTTCTTTCTTTCTTTCATCTGTCTTTCCTTCCTTTTTTGCAAATCCTGGGGCTTGATCTCAGGTACAAGGTGCTGATCCTGAGCCTCTTGGTGCTCAAGGCCGGGGCTCTACCACTTGAACCACAGCCCTGGTGGCTCATGTCCATGCTCCCCCTATTCTGGATGGAAATTACACTCAAATGATTCGCTTGCAGAGGGAGAATGGGGCCCCACCCCACCTCAGCAGCCAACAGATGATCCAAATAAGCCTTGATGCTCGCTCTTTTTGGGGTCTGCTCTAGGCAGACAGGCAATTATTCAGGGAAGTCATGAGCCAACATCCACGTCCTACTCATCCCCAGCCGCCAATCAATAGCTCCACCAGACCTGTGTTCTTCTAAAGCCTGTCTCCTAGGCCCAGAAGCAAGCAGATGGGCAGAGTTTGTGCATATGGATGGAGCAAAGTTTCTGCCCCACCCATTCTGTGAGGCCCATCATCAACCCCAGAGACCTCAGGCCAGCCTCAGAGCTCAGCACCTGGCCTTGGCCCAACACACACTTGAAACCACAGTTACTACCCAGCCAGGAAGATTTCTGGATCCAAAGGTATTATATGCAGCCGTGAACTTTTCTTATGACCTGTCCCCTATCTTGTACTATTAATAAATCTTAAACCAACTTTAAAAAGAAAAGAATAAAAGGAGCCCATTTAGCTGAGCATTGGTGGCTCACATCTTTAATCCTAGTTACTCAAGAGGTTGAGATCTGAGGGTTGCAGTTCGAAGCCAGCCTGGGCAAGAAAACCCCTGAAATTCTTATTTCTAATGAACCACCAAAGATCTGGAAGTGGAGCTGTGGCTCAAGTAGTAGATTGCTAGTCATAGGAACCAAAGCTAAAAGGATAGTGCCAAGGCCCTGAATTCAAGACCCAGGACAACTCTCTCTCTCTCTGTCTCTCTCTCTTACACACACACACACACACACACAGGCAGAAAGGTCAAAATGTAGGGCCTATCATTATGTACTACTGCACTAGAGTATCATTTTCTTGAGTGTGTGCCATCCTAAGACTTGAACTCGGGTCTGGGCATTGTCCCTGAGCTTTTGTGGTAAAGGCTGGCACTCTACCACTTGAAACAGAGCTCCACTTTCTGCTGATTTGGAGGTTCACTGGAGATAAGAGTGTCACTGACTTTCCTGCCCCAGCTGGCTTTGAACTGCAATCCTCAGATCTCAGCCTCCTGAGTTGCTAGAATTATACAGGCATGAGATCAACTGAGCAGTGCCCGTGCTCAATCTGATGTTGAAAAGCAAGGAATGGAACATCCAAAGATCTGGTTGTTCCTGGCTTGCATTCATCCATTAATCTGCCAAACTCTAGCTAACCCTCTGGTTTACCCTACCAATATTCTGCCATATAGCCAGGTGAAACGGAGGCAAATTCTGTATCTTCCAGTCATAACCCTTCTCCCTGCCAGGCCGTACCTTCATAAGGGCATTGTACATGTCTCCCGTGTCCAGTTGGAGGTAATTCCCAATGAGGGGCAGTGGGGTGGGGTCAGGAGGTGGCAGCTTCCAGAACTTCTGGTTCCAGACAGACATCAGCACCATGGCGCTCAGACAGGCCAGCATGGCCACCAGAAGCATGCCTGAGCCCAGCATGGTGGTGGTGGAGGCGACAGGCAGGGATGGCTGGGGCAGTGTGCGTTTAGGCTTTTGCTCCTATTTATTTAATGTGTCACTTTGTTGCTCAATCTCATCCCCCACCCATACATTGAAACACCCAAAGCCAGGAAGGACAGGGCACACACAGCTGGGCACATTCACAGGTTCCGGAGCTGTAGGCTGAATTCAGAGCTGGGGAGCAGAGATTTTCAAAGCTGTGTGGTTGATGCCTGAGACAGGACTTGGAACCCCAGACTGAAGACAGGCCAAAGAGACAGAGATTTAGGGGATCCACAGTACAATTGAAATCCTTAGATTTATTGATGGTGACAACACGATGTATGGGTTGGGAATCTCTCTATAACAGAGACAAGATCATGAAAATCAGAAAGCCATGGGCCAGTGACACACACACATAATCCTTGCTACTCATTGTACTGAGATCTGGGGGTTACAGTTCAAAGCCAGCCAGGTCAGGAAAGTCTGTGAGACTCTTTCCTTCCATAAACTACAAAAGAGTAGCAAGTGGATCTGTGGTGGAACAGGTAGAGCACTAGCCTTGAGCAAAAAAGATTAGACAATGCACAGTCCCCGAATACAAGCCCCAGGATCAACATTAAAAAAATCTAGGACGGAGATGCTAAGATTATAAATTATAGCTGCGTTTGTAAGGATCTCTAGGTGAAATTCTTCCTTCTCCCTCCTATCTCTCTTCTTCCTCCTCTCCCTTCTCCTCCTCCTTCTTCTCTTATAAGACAAGCAGAGACCAAACCCTGGTGGCTCACGCCTATAATCCTAGCTACTCAGGAGGTTGAGATCTGAGAATCACAGTTCAAAGCCAGCCCAGGCACGAAAGACTGTGAGACTCTTATCTTCAATTAACCACCAAAAAAACAGAATTGGAGTTGTGGTTCAAGTGGTAAAGCACTCACCTTGAGCTGAAGAACTCAGGGACAGTGCCCAGGCTGAGTTCAAGCCCCACAACCAACAAAAAAGAGAGGGGGACAAGTGGGGGGGTGCACCAGCATCTGCTATCTGTCTGAGGTCCATGGGGAGGGCCAAAGTGCAGAGAACAAAACACACCACAATATAGGCAAGTTACTTGTTGATTTTGGAAAGGGAGAGAGGGAGGAGTTGAGTGGTGTGGTAAGCTACCTGCCCACCCCCAGGCCTGCGCCCTTGCTTTGCTTGTTTTTTCCTTGAATAGAAAGTGAATATTGGAAACATCATTTCTCAGTGATTCTTGAGCCATGAATTGCTGAAGAGTAATTCTCTCTATTACATTGCTGAATCAATTACATAGATGGAAGTTTTACAAAACCATATTCCGTGTCAGGCATGCTGTATTCTATCGATCTTCATAAAGATTGGTATATTCATACGTGAGAAAGTGTTAAGAACAATGTAAAGGAGACAATTGTTGAGGGGAAGCTCCCAACCAGGAGAGACTACACAGGCTCAGAGAGTACCGTCAAAAGAAAGTCTTTATTACTGGCTGGGACTACACTGGACAGTCAGGTGCCCAAAAAGTGTAGTGCTCAGTCTGGTCTCATGGCCCCTTTTAATCCAGAAAACCACACCCCTTTATTCGCTCAGGGGAGGAAAGTAACTGAGGATTCTTTTCTACAGGTGCCAGCCTAATGTGTAGTTACAGAAGATAAATCAATATTGTACTCATGAAAAATGGATGTCAAATATCCAAGTGAAACACTACCAGGCACTTCTCTTGGATCAACTTTGTATCAAGTTCTGCAGAACATCAACCCTGAACCCAGCAAGCTTGTTGCTCGATGATGATCCATAACGACCCCTGCATGACTGTACAGAGGTAACTGACCTGATCTAGTCTGCCAGACTGGACTTGCCTGATGCCCTGCTGCTGGAGGCAAAGGAGGAATACATGGACAGGAGCAGTTTTATTCAAGATGGGATAAGGTATGTGAAGGCAGCAGTCTCCACAAAAGATCAAGCAGGAAGTGATGCTGTGGCTCAAGTGGTAGAGCGCTAGCCTTGAGCTGAAGAGCTGAGGGACAGCGCCCAGGCCCAGAGTTCCAGGCCCATGACCGGAAACAAAAAAAAAAAGGATCAAACAATGTGGGCTCAGTCCCTCAATCAAAGGATGTCAGCTCAAATGGCTGAAATTATCACCTTGGCACAGACATTGAGATGTGAAAGAGACATGGCCATGAAGTATACACAGTCAGCAAGTATGCATTTGCTAATACTCACGTACCCAGAGCTATGTATCAGGAGAGGGGGGCTCCTCACCTCAGCTGGGAAGGAGATTTTGGCTTTACTAGAAGCCATTTGGATAAACTATAAGCTGGCCATTGTGCACTGTCAGGGACACCAGAAGAGAGAATCTCCTGAAGTTCAGGGAAACAGGGTGGCAGATCTGGCAGCCAGGGAGGCTCCCTAGAATCACTGGGGCCTCTCCAGGGTCTGGTAATGCTGCCAGAGCCAGATCTGCTCCTCGACCCTCCCACACATCAGAGGGAAAAGAATGGGCAGAGCACCTGGGCTTCAAGCTAGAAGGAAAAGGTTGGCTGGTTGCCAGACAGAGACCCGTTCTCTCAGCAGTGCTGGGAAAACAGTTGGTGACTCAACTCCACTAGACCAGGCATCAAGGAGCCTCCAAACTTGCTGAGCTCCTTAGGCCAAGGTACTACATCCCTAGACTGGATTATATCGTTAAGGGTGTCACACTAGCTGCCTTACCTGTGCTCATGTGAATCCTAAATGGGGAAGAAGGGCCCCGGAAGGAATACGGTCCCGAGGCACCTCACCTGGAAAGCATTGGGAACTGGAACTTTACTGAAATCAAACCTACTGTTTTTGGATACTGATACCTCCTGGTATTCGTGAACTCTTTTTCAGGCTAGGCAGAAGCTTTTCCCACCTGGACTGAAACAGTTTCAATAGTCACCAAGAAGTTACTTAAAAAATTAGTTCCTACATTTGGCCTACCAATTACTCTGGCCTGGCTTTGACAGCCAAAATATCCCAAATTATGGGAAAGGCATTAAATACCAATTGGAAATTACATTGTGCCTGTAAGCCACAGAGTTCAGAGCAAGTAGAGAGGATGAATAGGACCCTAATGGGAACCTTGATTCAGCTGGTTTGAGAGACAGGCAAAATTTGGACCCGCCTCCTTCCCTTTGCCCCCTCAGGACTAGATGTATCCATACCAGGAGGGGTTACTGTCTATGCAATCATGTTTGGAAGGCCATCACCTATCCCCCGAGATGAAGAGATGTCCCCAGAGCAGAGACGACTAATCACTCTCTCAAGTCATCGCAGGCCCTCTAGGCCACTCGCAAGGCTATTCACCAGGCAGTCAGAGGAGCAGACTCCCAGCCTGCGCTCGAGCCAGTCCACAGAGTCCAACCAGAGGACTTGGGGTGGGTGAAAAGAGTTCCTGCTCAGACTTTAGAACCAACCTGGAAGGGATCTTATCCTACAATCCTGAGCACACTAATGGCTGTGAGGGTAGCTGGCGATCCCTCCTATATCCACCAGTCGCAGCTAAAGGAAGCAGCAGATGAGAAAGAAAAATGAACAGTCACCCAAACTTCTGATCTACTAGAGATAAGACTATGACAAGCCCCTTAATGATTATATTTATTTTATGGGTCAGACAATATACAACAACCTCTGTCCCCAAACATGGGAATGGCAACTCAGAAAGACAGGGGATGGGAAACTTCTTTCAAACTACTGCTACTTCTTGTAACTACTGCTACTCAACCAATCTTTTTTTTTTTTTCTTGTCATCATGGATTTGAACTCTGGGCCTGGGCGCTGTCTCTCAGCTCTTCATTCATCTTAGGACTAGTGCTCTACCACTTGAGTCACAGCGCCACTTCTGGTTTTCTGGTGGTTCAATGGAGATAAAAGTCTCACTGACTTTCTTGCCCAGGCTATCTTTGAACCATGATCCTCATATCTCAGCCTTCTGAGTAGCTAGGATTATAGGCCTGAGCCACTGTCACCTGGCTAGTCAACTCATCTTGAAAGAGGATCTTTGCTCCATGATAAATCCATTTGTTTACTATCAAGGCAAGTATGAGGAAGGGGGCAGCTGAGGCTATGAATGTGGAAATGCAACTATAGAGAAAGTTATCAGTCTATTCAACTCTATGAGTGTCTTGCTACTGCAGGACCCTCTAACCAAGGGGATGGTCACTGCTGCTGTGCCCACTGGGATTGTGAGACAGAGGCATCGTGAAAACATGTAGATTCTTATGTCTCTGTGTTCTGGAAAAGAAAACCTGCGATCTGTTGTTTGGGCAGCTGTGATCCCATGATGTCAAAGTTTTGGCCTGGAATGCTGTTAGTAACCTTGGCTGGGAGACTGGAAGGACCCGGGCAGCCAGGCTCTATGTGACCCAGGGTCAGGATCCCGGAGAGAAGTTCACCATACAATGGAGGCTCCCACGTTGAGACTCTCAGCCTATAGGCCCTAACTCTGGTTTAGTTCTACCAGGACCCCAGAGGCCTACAGATCACAGGCATTCTCAGGCCCCTATAGTTACTGCTTGTGGACTGATCCCGATCACAGTATTCCAAGATCCTGAGGCTTGTCTCTCAATGTTAAGCCTGTTAGAGAAGGTCCATCAAGTCCTAACTCATTCTAGTCCAAGTCTAGGTCAAGACTGTTGATTGTGCTTGGACCTGCAACCTACTTACTACACAGAGGTTGAGACTAACCAGACCTTCACTCCTGTAAAAAATCCAACAGGTTGTAATCCCCGGAATCACCCTGGGGAGCCTACAAGGTCCAGGAACTTTGTTGCCTTGTCTAACTATGACTCATTAAAGAAAATTCCCTACACAGATGCCTGCTATGCTACCCTGCATATATCAAGAGTAACAAATCAATGAGATTACTATCAAGCCGGTTGCTGGTGGCTCACAACTCTAATCCTAGGGACCAAGGAGACTGAGATTTGAGGATCACAGTTCAAAGCCAACCCGGGCAGGAAAGTCGTGAGACTCTTATCTCCAATAAAACCACCAGAAAACCAGAAGTGGTGCTGTGGCTCAAGTGGTAGAGCTGAAGAGCTCAGGGACAGTGACCAGGCCCAGAGTTCAAGCACCACAATGGACAAAAAGAAAGAAAGAAAGAAAGAGATTATTATCAAACTCCAGAGACTATCTGGTTGGCATGCATGAATGGGTTAGCTAAGTGTGTAGCTTCTGATTTATTAGAAGGCCAAGAAGGGTGAGGTCTTCGTGTATTACTCCAAGTCATTCCTCAAGTGTACAACTACAGTGGCGAAGAAGGAAGAGCCTATATTCACATAGATGCAGGACTGGTCCGGACTCAAAGGGCCATCCGATTCCTCATCCCCTTTTTAGTGGGAGCATGGATTGCTAAATCAGCTGCTGTTGGCACATCTGCATTAGTCATAGGAGACAAAAACTTCAAAGAACTAAGCGCTCAGAGAGATATGGATTTAGGACACTTAGAAAATTCCCTTTCCTGACTACAAAGCCAAGGAGATTCTTTAGCAGAAATGGTCCTGCAGAACCAGACCTTGACTTCATGAAACAAGATGATCTCTGTCTGGGCAGTGCGAGATTAAGCCTGCTCATGCCTGCTTATAATACTGATTTAGCTTCTGTAACATCACCCTTGGATTGCAC
>NW_012267465.1:12960-14208 GCF_000151885.1 Dipodomys ordii
TCTACCAGTTCCACCCATAGCTCCATTTCCTACTATTCAGTAGTTTATGGAAGGGAAGAGTCTCACAGACTTTCCTGACCTGGCTGGCTTTGAACTGCAACCCCCAGATCTCAGTACAATGAGTAGCAGGATTATGTGTGTGTGTCACTGGCCCATGGCTTTCTGATTTTCATGATCCTGTCTCTGTTATAGAGAGATTCCCAACCCATACATCCTGTCGTCACCACCAATAAATCTAAGGATTTCAATTGTACTGTGGATCCCCTAAATCTCTATCTCTTTGGCCTGTCTTCAGTCTGGGGTTCCAAGTCCTGTCTCAGGCATCAGCCACACAGCTTTGAAAATCTCTACTCCCCAGCTCTGAATTCAGCTTGGAGCTCTGGGACCTGTGAGTGTGCCCAGCAGTGTGTGCCCTGTCCTTCCCGGCTAAGGGTGTTGCAAGGTATGAGGGGGGGGATGAGATTGAGTGGGAAAGTGACACATTAACTAAATAGGAGCAAAGGCCTCCCCTTCTATCCTCAAAAAGCCTAAATGCACACTGCCCCAGCCATCCCTGCCTGTCGGTCGCCTCCACCGCCACCATGCTGGGCTCAGGCATACTTCTGGCGGCGATCCTGGCCTGCCTGAGCACCATGGTGCTGATGTCTGTCTGGAACCAGAAGTTATGGAAGAAGCTGCCTCCTGGCCCCACCCCACTGCCCCTCATTGGGAATTACCTTCAGCTGGACACGGGAGACATGTACAATGCCCTTATGAAGGTACGGCCTGGCAGGGAGAAGGGTCACGCCTGGAAGATATAGAATTTGCCTCCATTTCACCTGGCTACATTGGCAGAATATAGGTAGGGTAAACCAGAGGGTTAGCCAGAGTTTGGCAGATGGATGGAACCAGGAACAACCAGATCTTTGGATGTTCCATTCCTTGATTATCAACATCAGATTGAGTGGGGCACCATTTATTTGATCTCATGCCTGTGTAATTCTAGCAACTCAGGAGGCTGAGATCTGAGGATTGCAGTTCAAAGCAGCCCAAGCAGGAAAGTCCCTAAGACTCTTTATCTCCAGTGGACCACCAAGAAAGCCAGAAGTGGAGCCATGGTTCAAGTGGTAGAGCACCAACCTTGAGAGAAAAAAAGGCAAGAAAGATGGGGTTGGAGGCATGGCTCCATTGGTAGGGGGCTAGCTAATAAGTAAATGAAGCAAGTACCCAGTTTGAGTCCCAGTCTCAGACCAAAAAAAGAAAAAAAAA